>NW_022731233.1:173718-203814 GCF_011630105.1 Anneissia japonica | reverse complement strand
CAGTCTCCCGGAAAAAAAAAATAAGGTCTCCAGCTCTCCTGCAAGCAAAAAATCTCTTAGAAAATAGACCGTCTCCCGCAAATTCATGATATAAATTTCTTACTCTTTCTTAGCAATTGTTTCCCGGAAGGCATTGCCAATGAGTATCACCATACACACCAAAATTAGATGTGTTAAGGATGTTCATTTCAACAGATCTCCTGAAGTGGCTTTTTTCAAATTGGAACCCCTGGCCTAATATTATGTTATTATATTCTTTAACCCCATCATTAAAATGATTTTAATTCATAAATCTAGTATAATATAATAATGCTGTTGCATGCTATGTGTAAATAAGCCTTTTTGTATTGGGGTAATGCTATCAGTAATCTCAAAAGCCATTACAATATATGCTGGTGACCCAGGCACCATGTGTATTGACCAAATTACACTTTAGGCCAAGTCAAAATATTAGAGGAATATGAAAACTAATATAGGGGAAATAAATTTTTTACAATGATATTGGAGTTTATGTAGTCAACGGAGTAGTATTGGAGGGTGTACTGTATTTCAATATTATTAGTTATAAATATACTGTACAGAAATACCAATTTATTGGAAAAAATTTTGGTCCATTCTCTTTATTTTCACAAAATTTTTTTTTTTTACCTGTAGTGTGACAGTTTCTGCAACCTTTCTATTAAGACCACTGTTGACAGCTTGGTGTGCTGCACTCTGCAATTTGTGCGTGTTTTCAATCGCTTCTTTAATCTCCTTCCTAAGAGAAACGGATCTCTGTCTGGCTTCTCTAGCCTGTGCCATAGACGCTGCTACTTCTGGGGTAAACGGTCCCAAGGGATCTAGGACAGAATTTTCTTGTGCTTCAAGATCTTGGCCATTGCTAGGAGATTTTGGTTCATCGCTGGTATCTCTCATATTTGCATCTAGTTGCTGGGTGTAGCCAAGCCCATTGGATCCAAAGGTCATTAGCTTGTCCTGTCTTGATGAGCGTCCACTACTATTTCGGGAATTTCGGCCACTAATTCGACTTGCATTAGTTACCGAGGATACAGCATGGCACAAGAGATCCAACACTCTGTTTCTTTCTTGTAAAACTGCATTCAGACGCTTCCTACACATGTCAAGTACCTGGGGGAAAAAATTTTAATAGATATAAAAATCAACAGTAAACACACACATCGCTTACATTTTTCATCAAGAATTCTGCCAACTTTCCAGCTCTGTATGCAAATATTAATAATACCATTTTTTATATTTTACCTGCAGCTGTTTTTGAACTGCCCTCAACTTGGTCTCCAGTGATTTTTTAAGATGATATAGATGTTGTAGTTCTTTCTCAAGTAAACCATCTGCTCCATCTCTGGGCTACAATATAAATTAAAAATACAGTATATTTAAAACATAGGCCTAGGCCTATGTTGTTTTTAAATAAGAAAATAAATTGTGAAATGTATAGGGATACCAATCAATGGACACTGTGCTGTCATAAAATGAGGATTTAGAAATGACAATTATAAAAATACAAGATTCAATATTAAAATGTATTAGGCCTACATATATATTATTATCATCATTCATTGGAAATACCCAATCAGGAAGGCAGAGGAAGACAGTGTGTTCCATTAGGCTAGGTCTAGGCCTGTACATTATTTTTACTAACTAGAACTTCTACAGTCAAAACAAAATCATCATCAATTATTACTTTATTATCATCAAAAGCAGCAGGTTTTTCCCCTAAAAAACAAGGTAAACTGTTTTTACCCTTTCTCTAGACGGTCTTGTAGATCTGACTTCCGTACTTATTTTATTTAAGGCAATATCTTTACGTATATGCTCAAGCTTCTTTTCTAGTGCCTCTTTTCCACGTATAAGTGATTTAACTTCTTCATTTGTATCCAAGAAGCTTTCTCGTAGCTTCACAAGGACAGCTCTTGTTTCCCTAACGTAAGACAAGACCACTGTATTACTTTGCAGTGCACAGTTATCTCGCAGTGACGGAAGTGGATCAGTTGTCCGACCCCAGTCAAGACCTTTCTTGTCGCTTCGCTCAACCACAGCCTGAGAAAACTTTATCTCTTTTATCGTCGAATCTCTCCATGAAACTGGTCCAACGCTTGCAGTTGCTAGTGGAAGTTGAGTTCTGGATGTAAGCATTATAAAATAAAATGTATTGTTATCATTAATTAACAAATATTTTCCAATATATCACAGCAACATCATACGAAACACATAACTTCTTCCAGCGGTTCAGACAAGCTGAGTTGTGTGGATGAGTCGATCGATGCGTCTGTTGCTATTGCCTGGTTGTCATGGAAAGTTTGTTACGCGCCACCAGCGGTTGTTGTGTGTGAAATCAGCATGAAACCAAAGGTCAAGTTAGATAACTGTAGTACGATCGATCATGAATACAATTAGTTCTGGTTTCATGAAAATACATTTTAAAAATAATGGCTAATTCTTAAGAAAAAGTAAATAACCTTGTTGCAGTCAACTATAGGTAACTATTATGAATACAATATAGTAATAAATTGGCGTAAATTTCGCTGCCGTGTGTACATTGTTTTGTCTACACACAAAAGCCAATCAAACACCGTGTAAAAAAAATAGAAAGACTTACGTAGCAAATGTGTATTATATTTCAATTGCTGTATTATCTTTACACTAATACTTAAATTTAAATTATATATATTATTTAAATTTCAAATAAAACGGTTTTTTTTATCTATACAGGAACATAGAAAAGCTGATGCTGTTTGAGTACCTAGGTTATCCAAATTCATAGAGGGCGGAAGTGATTATTTAATCAAAAATAGATTTTTCATGTTTACAGTACACAGGTGACGGGCCTATTCGCGGAGGCAAGGAGGGTGTTTCTCATTCAGAAGGACGGTAAACAGCAGTTTTATTTCCCATTAAAACTTGTTCTATGTTTCAAGTCAGTCTGTAATCTATTAACTGTATAAAATGTCGATTCCTCCATGGAAACAAGCAATATTGGATCGAAAAGAAAAAAAGAAAGAAGAGGAAAAACGGAAGGCCGCTGAAGCTGAGCAACGCCGGTTGGCCGCGCTACCGCCGTGGAAACGCGTTATTGAGGAAAGAAATGTCATCATTGTATCGGCTGACAACACAACACCTGATATTGACATTAAAATATCTGAAAAAACAATTTCTGAAGGAAAAAACAAAGCGTCTAATAAACTTCATACGTCTATACGTAATGATGAAGGCCTGGAAAAAGAAAAAGGTGTTGATGGAGTGTCTGAGGAACATTGTACGTCGGTAGAAGACAATCCTTTTCTGAAACTTGACAGGAATAAGTCTAGGCCCAGGCCACGAAGTGAAATAATAATAAAGAACTCAAATACTAGAAATGGTGACGTTGTATTTCAGTCACAGCCAAAAACAAGACCGAATTCTCATTTTATATCAGGAATAAATAATTTAGAAAGTGTACCTGTTGAACCCAATGTCAATGCAAAGTCAACAAATAAAGAAAAAACATTAAATCACACAAAGAATAGTAATTCAAACGAATGCAAAGTTTTAGATATTCCGGATAAAAGTAAGGAGTCTATTGATGAAAGTGATATAGCTGACAAAAAGCAGTTGAGTGTAAGTGAACTTCTTGGACGATTTAAATCTTCATCCCAGGAAAATCTTTTAGATGTACCAAGAGAATCAAGGAGTATTCATCAGCGCAACAAAGGTCCAAGGAGCAAAAGTTTGGATCGGAACTTGGCAAATACAGAACTGGTTAACTCTACTAAAACTAATTC
Organism: Anneissia japonica; assembly: GCF_011630105.1. Classification (NCBI taxonomy): domain Eukaryota; kingdom Metazoa; phylum Echinodermata; class Crinoidea; order Comatulida; family Comatulidae; genus Anneissia; species Anneissia japonica. Next base: position 200,035 of record NW_022731233.1, on the reverse strand, counting down.
TACTGCTAGTTCTGTAAAATCACAAAATGTAAAACATGCCGTTAAAAGCAATTCGTACACAACTAACCATCATGCATCAAGCTCTAAAATGGGTATAAAAGTATCAGACAGAATGGATCATGTTGATCCAGATGATCCAGTACCAAAAGTTACAATCATTCCAAATAGAGAAAATATCGATCTGCAAAAGAAGAAAAAGAATAAGCCAGATCTGTCTGCAAGTGAGCTTATTGACTTAGGAAAGGATGTTCCTTTAAGTCCATTATCAAAGTTGTCTCCTTTTAATTTTGAGATTATTGAAAGTGCCCATATAGGCCGACCAGTTGATAATAAAATGACAACTAGAATGGAGTATGAACAAAGTCAAAATGTGCCATCTAGCTACAGTGCAGGGAACAGAGATAATATGAAGGAAAACTCAGGTTCCATATATTCTAGTGTCAGTAGTGTACCTGCAAATAGGTACAAGAAACACTCAGATTCAAACAAAGCAGTAGGTAGTAGTGGTAACAGAAAAAAATTCAACGACAGAAGCAAGACGGCAACTGACAATGTAGGAAGCAAAAGCTCAAAATCATCTGCAAGTAATGAGAAGTTAAAACTACCTCCCTCATCAATGCCCCCACAGCAAAACAATGTTGAAGATTCCCCGATACCACCACCAAGGAATAAGAAAAAGAAAAAGGCTCCTATATTAGATGATGTTTTGAAAATTAAAGGTCAAGTAGAAGATATTGATACCAATAAACAATCAAGCTCCTCTGCAAAAACAGAAATTGAGCGTAATCAAAACACTCCAATATTAATATCACCGGAAAGAAATAAAAGGCAGTCGCCAAATAAAGTAAAAGGAACTTCTGGAGAAAAAACAGAACAAGATAGTAAAAGAAAAAGTAAAACAAGTGAATTACCTGTTACTGATTTATCGAAAAATAAAATATCGGATGTAGTACCATTACAAAAGGAGAACGGAATGGTAGAGGAAGATCAACTGCCCGTTTCAAACATTGATGATATTGAACTCACACCAGTGGAGCAAAAGTCAGATGAAATAATTAATAAAACAGTTAACGAAAAACCAAGGGATGTGTCAGTTGTTAAAAATGATAGCGAAAAAAAGAAAGGAGTTGTAAAGAAATTAACCTCAGTAGAGTTTATCGGGGAGAATGAATATACAGGAAAGCCGTCTATTTTGAAAAGTGATGATAGCCCAGATATAAAGAAAACAAAGGTAAATAGACATTTATATATTGTTTTTATTGCTTATATTATTTTCATTCATTTTTTAGTGGTTGGTAGAATCAACTTTATGTGTCCCAATATTTTCAAAACCAACAGTGAAGCTGTACTGTATGTGTATCATTATTTCCTTCCTCATCAAAATATTTAAATTTAATTGATCATTGTACACTATGTACTGTAGACTAATTTCAATTTTGTGAACACAACACTTTTATTTCACGTACAGTATCTAGGAAGGTATGATAAATTCACACCTTTGTATACTGTATGTGCAGATAGCACTTCGTACTCTGCGCCCTCCAATGTGAGACACCTTTGTACAGTAGTTCAAGACCACTTCTTCAATGTACAGTACCAACTTTTTCAAAGTAGTGTACTTTTAACACAAAGTTAAACCACTCTCTAACTAATTCAACTAAGACCACTTTTTTCAAATTACCAATTAACAACCTTCAGTCTTTTAACACAAAATAATGTCAAAGTTAATCCTCTTTGGAAACCAAAACCCCAACACTACTCAAAATTTTCAGGTCAAAAATTAGGTGGTCTTGAATTGGAGTGTGAACTGTATTTTACTGATACTTTAACAAAAAACCATTTCATCACGTCATGTCAGTCACAGTACAATAATAAGGGTCACTTTGCAAACTGAATTAATTTACCATTGAACAATTCAAGTCCTTTGTCCTACTGCATTCCAACAGAATTGTAATGTACTACCTCGTTCTTGCCTCAACCATCTACCCTTTAGTTCAATAGATAGTATTTGTATAGGTAGGCCTACTATTTTTTTACAACTTCCATAGGAGGTTTGTATTTTATACAGAGAGAATGTTGATGTTATTTTATGTTCATTAAATTGGTCTGAATATTATTACTGTACGTACTGTATGCTACTGGAAGCAAATTGTTTACCATTTAAGGTAGCATATACTAACAACAATTTAATAATAAAACACTTAAAAACATTTGACACAAAAAGTAATTAAAAAATTACTTTTTTTTTTATTGAAAAGTTGCATAAGAACATTTAAAACTGACAATCAAGCCATACAGTACTTGTTTTTTTTTACTATACAGTGATTATAAATTAATTATTTAATAAGTACTGTAAAATGTATGTAAATATCCTTCCACAAGACAAATTGGGAAAACCTCAAAATTTAAATATACAGTTGAATTAGAACTCTTTAAATTTTAATACATTTATCACTTTTCAGAGAGCCACAGATAAATAATTATGGCTATGATTTTTTTATTTTGAAGTTCATATTCTAAAGATTTGTTTGGCACTATATTTACTGTACATATACTGTACAACATGAAATCTGACTTTAATTGAACATCAGACAATTCCATTACATTGGATACAATATTTACACAAAATGAAATCATACAGTTAGTAAAAAACTGCTCAAGATGAAATATTGATAAGATAAGGTACGTGTCTGAAAAGAATAACCCAAATGTCAAAGTGATAAGATTTGATAATGTTCTTTTTTTAGTTGATAATAGGCCTACCTTTTGAAATTCTATCAACCCCTCCTTGATAATTTTGTTTGATGCACAGTTATCTCATCTGCAATGTGCTAATTATCAGTTTGTTCATATTTTCAAGTATAATTAGAAAGTCTTATCTCTGAATTAATATGGTTATAAAAAAATGTGTCCCTCATGCAAAACCTATTGAAAAAATAAACCTTCTCATATTCTGCCACTCCTTTAAATGGACTCCCCCGTTTTATAAAAAAATTCACCAACACAACAATGATTTAAAGTTATTTAAAAAAAAAACTATTTTCATGACAAAATTCTGAGTGGTTAAAAACTGTGCCTTTGAATAATTTTAAATTGATGCATTATTATTTTTTGATTTGTACAGTAGTACTACCGTACTCCTACAAATAATATGGGGTACCAGGTACGGTACAGTAGATAGTCAATGTTCTGTTTACTGTTAATTATACTTCATACTGTATGGACACTTTGAAAATCATTTTAAAAAAAATATACCGGTAGTATAAATTTGAGGTATACTATGTAAATACTTCTGACTTGAACGGATGTGTTGAGAGTATCTCAACATTTAGAATAGATTGCTCTATTCATTGCAAACCGCAAATTAATTGTTTAACTTGAACAATTTACTATTCTTCAATATAGTTGTTTGTATTTTAAGGAATACCCATTTCGGTAGCATGGAGTACTATCAACACTTACAAAACACCTCCATGTACTAAGAGGTTAGACAAATAAGGGTGTTTCTAAAATCATTCATCCATTTACTGACGTGATTCAGAATAGTATTGTTCCCTTTCATGCATACCTGTACCTCACACATTACAAAGTCTTCTATTCTTTTGTAGCCTTTTATTAAACAGCATGTCCTTCTCTGCCCACCACTATGGATATAGTATTAGTCATGACCACTTTCCATTTTTCACTGTGACATTGACATCATACTTTACGGTTGACTTATTGTGTCTGGCTAGTATCTCCACAAACATAACTTTCAATTAAAAAAAAGCCAAACTTTATATCTTTAAAGTATTTCGCATGATAAAAATTTTAATGAATGAAATACTATAGGGTCTTAAAAAGACATTGTTGATGTGACCATAGAGTCTGTTCTACTTTCTCTATGATGTGACCTACCATTGATTATTTCAACCTTTATCATTCATCATCAGGAACTGATATAGGACTGCACTGCATTTTTTTGGTTCTTCATAAATTGACTTCACTTTACTCAATTCTATTGGTATTTAATGTTTTTCATTAAAGTGTTCATTGCGGATTCGCGGACAGAAATTTTTGGTGAAGTAAACTAATTTAGTTACAGTTACTGTACTCTAGATAAAAACATTTACCTGGACTTTATTTTGAGAACTCACCACCGGCTGATCAAATTAATTTCAATAAAATACAGTGTTGTATTTGGCCTGTTAATGCTCCTGCTTTCAATGTATATTTTCCCCCATTTTTTCCCATTCGTTGCTGCTTTGCCTAAAAATAAATATTTTTCTCTGAATTGAATAATATACTGTATCTCTCCATTTACTTTAAAATGTTGACATAACCATGTCACATTCTTCATACAACAATGGGATTGCTATGAAGCCTAAGGGCACATACAGTATTACTGTTTATGTCCAGACACGAATTGTTTTTTTTTTCAAATTTCATCCATAAATTAAATTTTATTTCCTCCTCCGTCTACTAGATACGATAATTTTCTTTTTTTTTTTCTTTTTTTTTTTTTATCTCCCCCTGGAGATCTTTTTAAAATATAGTTTGTAAAACAAGGTATACAAAAGTCTTGTCTTTGGAAAATGTTTACAGTATGTTGCTATATGCCAAATCTCTTCCATGTTGGAACCGCAAATTTGCAGACAGGCATGGTGTCGATTTCACTCGAAGAAGATAGACACAGTGGTTTACTGTAGTACTAAACACTTATGAATATTTTATTGTCACAACACAAAAATTAATCAAAACATTTGCATTACAATAGTGTACCGTAGTCTTCAGTGCTGGGACAACAGAATCTATCTAGACAGGGTTTCAGTATAAGTAAATCGTGCAATTAGGTAATTTATAAACGATAAAAATATTTAACTAAAGGAATGTTGTATTTAAAAGTTATAAAATGTGAAAGGAGAATCTTTAACCTCTTCCTGCTGTGGAACACTGCCGTGGTTTAGTATTACACGCAAAACACAGGCTTTAGGAGGAAGTCTACAGTAATAAATATGTCCAAAATACATATAACATAATTTTTCTTTTCTCACCGACGGGGCCCTGTCCCGGCCCTGCTGGTGCCACCCTGCTGGAACTAAACTTGGAAAAGAATAAAAAAATTACCAACAATCAGTTACAGTACAGTACAACAACATTTGAAAGGCTGTCTCTTATACACATCTAGATGTGTATAAGAGACAGGTACAGTAGAGAGTAGGCCTATTGTAGAACACCGCAAACCTTGCCTACATCATTCAAACCACTATGTGATTAAAGAGTACCAAATGCCCATATTTAAAAAAATTCAGTACTGTAGCTATAATAATCCATTTTTGGGGTTAAAAGTTTACTTTTTGTGAAACACCTTACGCAAACCTGCAAACCTCTGCCTAAATCATACAAACCCATTGATAATTAATGTATTATGGAGCATAAGGAATTACACAAAAAATGATTAAAAACATTTTTTTTTTTTTTTTGGTCTTTTTGTGTGCTCTATTATACATATAATCATTATGAAGGTGTTTGGATGAAGTAGGTTTTAACAACTTTTTACCCAAAAAATGAATTATTTTTAATTCCAATATTTTTTATTTGGTCTATTGGTAGCCTCTATAGTACTGTACATGTAAAGATTTATCATTATATTATTTAGTTTTTTGAATGATGAAGGTAGAGGTTTGCAGTGTCTGCCGTGTTTAGCAATATCATAGATTACTGCACAAATAATAATTTTAAAAAATGACATGTAATTTTATGTACAAAGCACTACATCTGTAAACTTAACATACTGTAGCAATTAGATGCTTCTTTGAACAGTTTTTGTTCAGATGTTTGTCTTTAAAATCAAAACACTGTATGAGTAGAAATAAACTAGTTTCTTCTGGTCAATTTAGAAATCCAATAATTTATTGGACCATACGGATGTGAGAAAAATATTGGTTTATGTACACTTACTGTACTGTATAAGCTCACATGTGAGAAACAATAACAAGCTATGAATCACGATTGATTAGTTAGCTGCTGCAGGCGGCCTGTATAGTAGCAGGTACTGCAGTTGTTAGGTCTTTTAACTGAGCTCCCCGACTCATCATGTTTGGGGCTGAAGCACTGTACAGTATGAAATTTTAATGGCAATGTCATTCTCTGTATTTTTTTCTTCATACAGTAGAACCCTTTCTATTGGGACACCCCTATTAAGTGGACAATGTTTTTGGACACAAAATGAGGGGAAGTGTAATGTATCTTTTAACAGAGTTGCCAACCTCTACTTAGGGGACACTTTTTTTTGGTCCCGAAGGTGTCCCCTTAATAGGGGTTCTACTGTATTTAAATCAAAATTTAGTATATTGGGTCCACACCAGGTTTCCTCCCCCCCCACACCAGGTTTCCCCCCCCCCCCCCCTCTAAAGTCAGTCCCGGAAAATTTATCAGAATTTTCTACCAGGACCATGGCCTCCAAATAGGCCAAGCAGGTCCTTTTGAGGAACAAAACTTTAAAAAAAAAAAAATCAAAATATGCGTTGAAACAAATTATGCCACAGCAGAAGATGCCTTATCTCCATTACACTAATGGGGCCCTACGCAACCCCAGAGAAGTAACCTCCTCAAGAGGTTTAGCTAGATGATTCAGACCATCTTGTTACTGATCTGATAAAAATGTAATTAAGTAGGCCTACTGTAAAATGTAGGGCTGGGACTCAGGGGTGACGCCAGGGTTCCCCTGTCGGGGGTTGGAGGTCTCCGACAGGGCTGCGGGGTGCGATTCCCCGAGTAGGTCAAAGATTTCCCCGACGAGAGTAATGTGGGCATGGTCAAGCGTCACTTAAAATGTATCCAAAAGTGGTCCAGGGGGCGAAGCCCCCTACAATTTTCACAATTTAGGGGTCTACAATTTAGGAAGTCTACAGTAATAAATATGTCCAAAATACATATAACATAATTTTTCTTTTCTCACCGACGGGGCCCTGTCCCGGCCCCGCTGGTGCCACCCTGCTGGAACTAAACTTGGAAAAGAATAAAAAAATTAACCAACAATCAGTTACAGTACAGTACAACAACATTTGAAAGGTCACCGACCCAATTTTCAGTATTCTGCCAAGTAAAGAAAATACCAGGGGTGAGTATTGTATGTTTGGATGCACATTATGAGATCCTGACCTGGAGGTAGCCATGCTAGATTAGCAACCAACATATTGTAACTTATTTTAATATGTAAGAATTAACTATACTATATTTTTTTATAATTTTATTTCAGAACTCAGTCATGTTTAATCAACAACTAAGCGTCACCTTTGAATACGCTTCAGAATTATCTGCAAACCAGTACTTTGACGAACTTGAATCTGCTGATGATTCAGAAAATCTAACATTAATTCAAGATTCAGATACGCAAGAACTAACTGAGAGTTCTACTGACATCAATGAAGATGATGATGTGGAGGAGGATAAGTCAGTCGATGGAGGTCTCAAAAGCAATACCTCAATAGGAAACAAAGGTGGGTCCGGTACAGTAGTTAAATACCTGGTAGTAATCTCGGAGATTCCAAGTTTCATGAATTTTGCAGGCTTGAGACTATTCTGTTGAAAACTCAAACTGTACTGTATGTACAGTTAGCTGCCCAGAAATGTCTTCTTTTAGCCACTTCAGGGTAGTACTGTGTGTTTTTTGCTACAACTAAAAATCTTCTATAAAAAATTTTTCTTGAGAATAATCAGATTTATTGTAATGTCAGCAGTTTAGCCAAGGGTGCATGAGGAATGCACTGTGAAAATTGAAGAACCTTGCCCATAGAGTACTACAGTGTTACGTCAGGATACCTTGTGATACTCCGTTGCTATCGGCCACACAAAATGAATTCAACTGACGCCATTTTCTCCACTGACGAACCATTGATCCCAATTTCTAACTTAATTATTAAGAAGTTGTAACTTAATTTTTCTTTGTAAATGTTAATTAATGATTACATGTGTGTTCGATAACTAATATAAAAATGCGAGCTTTTTGTGTTTCTAGTACATTTTGGTGGTAAATTATTAGGTTTTAAAATGCCTATTCCAGAAAGCCTATTCTAAACCATGTTATTCAGGTGTAATGAACAGTAACCAACGTCCAGAGGGCGCCACCTGGTGTTGTGACGACACGACTGTGGTACTCTATGGTTTTCCACTAAAAAAAAAAAAAACTATTAGAACAGTAAAATTCACTCAACCCATTAAACATTGTTTATAATAATAAGCAACTTGTTTACTTTACATGATGGCAATCCACTTCATTGCTTTTTTCATTATTACAGTATTATTAATGTTCGTGTCTTATATTAGAAGTACTTACTATCCATGAGAGGGATCAGATAATATATTGTGTACTGTATTTTAGTTTTTTTACTGTATAGTACAGGTTCACATCAGTACACAAAAAACACCCAAATCAAACTCAATAAGCAGAATCAACTAACTGATCTTTTGCATTATTTAGAAATCATTTAATAAAGTGCTTTTATATTTAAAGATTGACTTGATGACTTTCATTGTACAGTAAGGGCAGAATTACTGTAACCCAGTAAAATATCATACAATCTAATTTTGTTAATCCTTTTAATATGATATTGTAATCAGCTATAGTAAAGTCTAAAGTTTAATATTTTAATTAAAGTAAGTAAAGTCTAAAATGTTCATTCTTGGAAACTTTACTTGTAGGAATTAATTTGTTAATCTAATTTGTTGATCTTTTGAGTATTGGAATCGTAATTTACTATTAAAATTTATGCTGAAAATATTCATTGTGGGAATGCTACTTAAGAATGAATTAGTCTACTTCGTGAATAACTAATGCCTGGATAAACCAAATAATTGCCTATTCTCGCTACTGTTATTTTTCGAGGGGTGTTCTCTTGTGAGAGAGCATTGCCAATTTGTCGGTTTATCCAGGTAAGTATCTACTCATAGAATCACTATTGATTTTTATAATTTGGCATTTTTTTATACCCATAATCATTTATTGTCATGTATTACATTGTCACTTCTACTTAAAATAATTAACCTTGGGAAATATGCTGTTAAAAATTACATGCTTCGAATGCATACTGAACAAGTACCAGCATTAAAAGTGTTTGGAAATGATATTGAAGATGTCTCATATTCCATTATATATCATCAGAGCATAAAGTGCTTCACCCTCTTACTAGGGCCTACACAGCCTCCAGTGCACTGCTCTTTTAGTTGCTGGACCAGTAACTACAATATTAGTCTGAAGTCTGTCTGCCACTATGGACTAAAGAGAGTATACATTTCAACATAAGAAAACCTTGTTTGGTACTTTAGTAATACAGAAATGCATCTTCTATGTTCTATGACTGATCGTATTGGAGGCTGCCTGTGTTCCTAGATTTCATGCTCCTCAATAACTACTAATGTAACATTGGTACCAGGCTTTCATTTTCATATGTAGTCTACTGAACTATCAGCGAAACATTGTGAAAGTCATTTGTTTCTAAAAATTTGAATCAAAAACTTCTTAATGAAACTTTAGTGTTCATAAAATACATCAATTGAATATCAACATTTGAGACATACAGTAAGAAATTAAAACAGAAATTGTGAATAAGTATTAACAAAAAGTTATACTGCAGTTACATTTTTTTTTATATTAAATACAGTACAATACAATACTGTAGTTAAAACATCTTAAGCATTGAAAGTAAGTCAAAAATTGTTGCCTCTCATTCTACCATTTTAAATAAGTAATAATAGTTAGTACCATTATTTAAATCCGAATAATCAGAATATCATGTTTGTTTTTCCATGCAGGTCTCCAAGGCTACGTTCCAAGCTATTTACAAAAGGCATACATGAGCACAATCGAAGAGAAACGGAATCAGGATGTCCCAACACCTTCACCAGCACCAAAAGAAGTAATTGAAGATGAGCAGATTGAAGCTGTACCTGAAACAAACTCTGATCTCTTCTCAGGATGGTCAAGCGGAAACACAGCGATGCTGTTTTAGTTGCACATAATAAACGTTCTCAGACATTGTAAATTGTATCTTCCACCTGACAATTTACTGTGACCTACTGCACAACTTAGCAATAATATAAAAGTCAACTATTGTTCCAAAACAGGGCATTAGACACTACTGTACGCTAAAGAATGGACATTTCTGCTAGGCCACGCCCCTTGGATATTGTTGCTATGGTCCCACAAAATGATAGTGTAAAAACATATGCAAACACCCGTTTATGTGCTTGATATGCACATATTCATAGCTCTGTTTTGATTGGTCAGTTGTTAAGTTTGATTGACACTCCGAACGGAAAGCCCATTGAAAGTTCATCGAGGCGCTGTAATCTGGTTACATCAGGTGAAGATAAGAAGTCCTGTAGATGGTGCAGAGTTGCACTTGAAACACGACTCACGCTAAAAGTAAGGCCAGGAGCAGATACCAGTATGAGCAAATTTTAACTTTCAGAGTTCAAGCAGGAATAAACCACTTTTTGTTGAACTTTTAAGTCGGCATACTAATTTTACAACTTGATGGACTGTTTTACTGAATAAAATATCACTGTCTACAAAGACTTACAATACTGTACATAGTGTATAAAGGTTTCAGAACTGTATGTTTTTTTTTTATTGAATTGATTCTTGCTATTCCCTTTAAATGATCTCTCTAAGCCCTTGTAAATCATGTTTACCTTGTCTTGCATGTACATAACAATTAGGCCTTAACATAGAAAACTCTGAAATATTTAGAAATATTAATGTAATTCACACTACCTAAAAATAGGGAGAGATAATTGTTTACAATGGTAAGATTATTGGATGAGAAAATTAACCACTTTTAATCCGACATTCTCAAGTTGCATGCAACAGCAAAAGGCCCAAGCCCTTCCTAGAGTTCCTCTAGAGAGAGAGTTGCGACATGAGACGCTGCTGGTTAGTCATTTTGGTGCCTTGCATGCATGAGTAAACGCAAAGCCTATGCTGCAGTGTGGCGATTGCAAAAATAATAGACAATTGAAAAAAATAAATAAAAATATTAATAAGAAATTTTATGTCATTTGATAGTAAATATCTGTTAATCAACATTGTTTGAAATTTATAACAAAATTCCAAAAGAAATTGATTCTCAATATGCCATTATTAATTATTATATTACATGCAGTTAGCTAGTCGTACAACATCGCATTTGCTCGGCTCATAAAATAGTAGGCGACTGGGCCTAGGCCTTTTCACTGGACAACTTAGAAATTTGTATAGTAAATGGGTGTTTGTGGCACGCCTCAGCTAGGGTCCCAGTACGAGGGTATCTCCAAAATAACTAGTAGTATATAATAAGAAAAATCCGTAAGTCATATGGTAACTGAAAAAGTACTACGCTACTTTTATAGCTAGCTAGGCCTAGTCTAGTACTACCTACCTACGTACTGTACTGCAAAGGCCTATTTTAATACACTATTTAGATAGGCTCTTCTTTTCCCATTTTGTGGCAGAGGTCAAAATATTTTTTTCATTTCTTAAAACTTATATAATGGTGTAGAATAGTCTTTTAAGAACATTTCCAGAAAAAAAAGTCATACAATTCTTAGTTACGGAGTTATGGATTTTTAAGTAACATGAGTTCAATAATTTTGCCTCGAAGCTTATCTTATTTTTGTTGGCTACGCACCACTGACTTGATCAATTGGCACCAAGATGGCAGATAGAGGGCGGCCAGTAGTCACATGACCTGAACCGCTCATGTCGCAACTCTCTCCATATAGGAACTCTAGCTTATCCCTGCTGGCGCTGCCACTAATCACCTTGTTCAAATGTGCAAAGCACTTTTTCTGAATGTGTTGAAAGGAGCTTGTATGTAACAATAGTAGTAATAATAGTAATTCTTTATTTGTCCTCATTCAATTTAGAAATTTATGCTGGGTCATGAGACCCGCGGAATTTATGCTGGGCCATGAGACCTGCAGCAGCTACATACAGCCACATATGTTCCTTAAACCCGCTTAAACCTCAATATGAAAGATATTCGAGGTGCAAAGTGATCACTCTCAAATTTGAACTTCCGGTCAGCGCAAGAAACAGGAATACATCTCGGCCAACGGCTTGGCGATGCATGACTGTGGAATTAATGTAGAATAGAATTATAGTAGTGCTATTTAAGAACTGACTGGGAGGCTTATAGAAGCAGCCATCACAATAATTATGTGCTATAAATTACACATTATTAGTATGTACTATATATTATTTTTAGAATGCAATTGTAGAAAATAAACCTTGAAAGGTTAAAAAATTTCAATCCAATGCAGTTTCGTACAAGAAAATGCAATAAAAATGCATGTGCCTTTAATCCATACCAAATGTGCCTGTTTTAACCTCTCCATCCCCAATATGGAGGCCATTATGTTTTCACAAACTACCTTTTGTATTCCCTATTCAAATATTTGGACATTTATTTTATTATTTGCCATATTATTTTGTATTGAGGTAATAAAACAATTCTACTGAAAAATAGTCAATCCTAATTATTCAGGTTTTTAAAATGTAGACTTGGTGTAGTAAAGTATCTGTTACTAATCCATATCATAAGTTTTGTTAATTTTTGATGAGGGTGGCAGGTTACTCTAATATCTTAATGCCTTGATCTTAATTGTAATTTAAGTTTTTTAACTTGTAATATGTATTGTAGGGAAGATGCAATATTGCATTTTACCACAGCCTGCTAACTTCATCATTTGCATATAACTGTATGTAAAAACTAGTGTTTAAATAATAACTAATAATTGTAATAAATATGTATAGTGCACTGACATAAATTATTAATTAGTTGTATATTAATGAATTGAGACACTGTATTATTTTTTGGTTAAACCAATGAATGCATTTATTGGGGCAATAATGATTTGAGCTTTGACTGCTTGTGACGTCAAATCCGAGACCGGTCGTACTGCTTGTGTCCACTTTAAGACCAACCCAGAGAGAATCGTAGGACACAGTCTGACGAAATTTTTTGTCGAAGTAGTATTATGATGGGGTGTGGGCATTAAAATTATTCGGAGTGCCAAAGTGAATTTTTGATACAAATAATCAGTGCCGAGCCGCAAAAAACAAGGTTTTTTCTAGCCAGAGGTGATTGGCGGGTCAAACACAAGCTTTGTAATTCATTTTCGCTCTCCGCAAAAGAATCACTGGCGGGCACTTCGTGGCCAGTGGGCCCCACTTTGCCCACCTGTGTATTACAACATTGTGAGAATACCAAACATGTTAATATTGTAGAACGTGACAGTTCCCAATGCAGATCTATCACGTCAGTGTTAAACTCACAGACACTCAATTCATGTCTGACCAAGTCGTACAACGCTGTCCAAGTTGGCCTTAAATTGATCTGGTGCTGACAGCACGTAATGAAATATTTTAGTAAGGAGAAAAATGTATCCAATAACTAGTGAAATAGATAACAGCTTGGTGATCTACATGAAATAGCACTACAGAATATATGTATAATTGAGTAATATTATTTATTATATTAGACTTTTAACTTTGTACATACTTATATTTATAATTTTAATACTAATTTGATATGATTTGATGAAAGCCTTGATCAAGATAGTACAGAATCCTTAAACTAACAATACTTGGTATTGATAAACTATTTGTAATTACTGTAATTATGAAATAGTAATAATATAATCATTTACATAGATCTCAGTACTTTATCATGTTAATATAATATTTTTGAAGCCTGTATATAAGTTGTTATATTGTACTGAAATGCTTTATGAATATATTTGTAATATAGGCCCACATAAATTGGCATAGTGTGCATCCTATGGACTACATGTTAAGGCCAACTCAGACAGCGTCGGCCGATGCAGCCCGACCCGATTTATCGTCGGGGACAGTCTTAAGCCGTCGTGAGAAATATTAAACACGTTTAATATTCTACTATGCGACTGCCCCCGACGCACACCATCGCGTCTGCGTTCAACTCACACAGACCCGACCCGACGCGACAACATATCGCGTCGGGCTGCATTGGCCGACGCTGTCTGAGTTGGCATTTACTTGAGGTAATTTGTGTATAACCTTTGCTTCAGCAGAAACCTGTCCTGCTTTTGATGGTGGCGGTCACAAATCACAGAAATAGTTGCATTGTTATTCATAATAAAATGGTGTTTTTAAGAGGTTTTTGCAGACTATTTGAAATATATTATATTTGTATATATATATATATATATATATATATATATATATATATTAATACACACACACACACAGAGTGTTGGTAGCCAGGTGATGGTGATGATGGTTGGGGTGATGGTGGTGATTGTGAATGTGGTGATGGTGATGACGATATAAAAATGATTGTCTTGATTTTGATGATGACTGTAGTGAGGATGGTGATGGTTTGGTATGTGGCTCAATGTCAATTAACCATTCATTCAAGCTTCACACTACAATAACAGTTCATTATTTAGATTATTTGAGATTGACACTAATACATTTTCAATTGTTTGAACATTTTACATTTACATTTGTTTTACATTTTAATCGAAGATTCAATAGAGACAGGACGATTAATGCCTTCGTCGAGACGATGATCAAACTTGGATTTTTGTTAGAAATTCGCTGTGACTCACTTGACATTTTATAATATATTCACTTTTGCTCATAATAATTAGCAACATGATTATCCCGATGGTAAGATTGTGTACTTTATAACGCCCTGGTGGTGTTCATTAGAACTTGCAAACACCCAAACGTTTTTGCAAACCATAGGTAGTAAGAGATGCCAAAGGGTCTGGATGAGCTAGAAAGATGTTTATGTTTTTTAAAGTGGGATCGTTCAAATTACTAATCATTTTTGCATTTGTACTGTTGTTTGGTATCGCGAAATATTACGTTACAATACCCAGTAGATGGGAAAAGGTCGTAAGACAACAATGCAACAGCCTGTATCTATTTGAATGCAATGAAAACTGCAAGTTCAGTCAGGGGCACCGTAACCTTCAACTCTAATATCGGCGCTGGTTCGAACGGCTCACTCGCCAAGGCTTCCGGTGGTGGAACAAGTCTTCTCGGATAAGGACTTTAAACCGTAGGCCCAGTGTACGCATTTTGGCTCGTGTGCACTTTAAAGAAACCAGTACATTCTTCGAGAAGAGTAAGGGTTTATCCCGGTGTGCTGGTCCATTAAGTCCCCTGTTGTTTATTGGATATGCCACGTAGGACAGTCATAGGCGTAGATCCCGGGGGATATATCCCCCAATATTTGACAAGGGGGGGGGGATGGTCCATTGTATCATCCCCAATATTTTTACTATGTATGGGATAAAATGGAGCTTTACACACTTCAAAAGACTGTCACAGAAATAATTTGCACTGTATTATGCACTTACAAAGATGAAAATTAGCATGATGTATTAATGTTGATGATAAAATTATTTTATCTGGTACCAATCTAAGCTCTTCTTTCCTTAGATGTTAGATGTGCTTGCAAAGAAAGCCACATTTCACACTGAAGGGTGTGTACGACATCAGTAATGTTATGTCAATTCCAAGAATGTTCAAGGTTATATCGGTTGATGAGGAATTTATTGATTAGGCCTATAATAGCAAATTGCATCAATTTATTTTGCAAAAACAAGGTTTCCAGATTCAGGGGGGTGGGCACATCTCCTGTCCGCACAAGTGCACATATTGGCGCTAACACCAGGCGCGTAACAGGGGTCTTGGGTCAGAGTGGGTATTTATTTTTTTATTTTTTTTTATTTTTAAAGAGGGTAGCCCTTCTAGTTTAGCCCAGTAGATTAACTGATATTCAGGACCCTCTTTAATAACATTAAAGAACAGTACAAACAACATCATTACAACATCATAATAATAATAATAATAATAATAACAATAATAATAATAATAATAATAACATACAATCCTCATTTCCCGGTTAGTAATTTACCACACCCACCCCACTCCCCATATAGAAAACAATACGACATAGGGCTTATCTTATTTATAATATAGGCCACACACGTGTGTTTGAAACTAAATATAAGCATTTTCATCATGGTTTTATTTATTACAAACATATACTTTCACCATCTCTACACATTGAGGCCCTTCTATTAGGTTAAAATGATCTATCTTAAATTTGTCCTTCTTGAGTTTGGGACTATTATGTGTTTAAATAACTTAATAGGATAAAACTAAAAATGCGCGCCAAGTAGTTATAGTCCCACTTCAGGAAATTTCACCTTGAAATTAATAAGCTGGTAGTAATAAATTTTTATCAATTATTAATCCTTTAATTAACATATGAGGGTAGGCCTATATTAATATTAATACTTTTAATCCTTTAATTAGCATAATAAGGGTAGGTCTATATTTATTATTAATGCTTTAATTAGAATTATAAGGGTAGGTCTATATTAATTTTAATAATATTATTAATCCATGATTAGCATATGAGGGTAATACTGGGGTAGGTCTATATTTATTAATAATCCCTTAATTAGCATAATAAGGGTAGGTCTATATTTATTATTAATCCTTTAATTAGAATTATAAGGGTAGGCCTATATTAATTTTAATAATATTATTAATCCATAGATAGCATATGAGGGTAATACTGGTGGTAGGTCTATATTTATTATTAATCCCTTAATTAGCATAATGACGGTAGGCCTATATTAATAATTATAATAATATTCCTTTAATTTGCATGAGGATAGGTATATATTAATTTTTTTCTTATCAATATTATTTATCCCTTAATTAACATAATGAGGGTAGGCCTATGTTAATAATACTCCTCCTTTCTAATTAGTTCTGAAAAGAACTGTTGAGATTGTCATGATGTTAAATAATAATACTAATAATAATTATAATATAAAACTTACATAGGGTGATCTCATCCTGCTTTCACAAATAGTATAGTAATGTAAATTCCTGTTCCAATGTAATGTAAAATCCTATTCCAAGAGGCGATCTTTTTTTTTTCTACACAATTTCCTGTAGTAGTGCATTAACGGAAGCGGGATTTTCAAAAAGATGTTCCAAACACGTTGAGGCCTGACCATGGCATGACGAATAATGAAAATCCGATAGATTTGAGGGTACATGACGTATAGTGAAATTAGCCAATGAGATACGTACCCAGACAGTTCCGGGTACATGACGTCTTAGTGAGATTAAACAATGAGCAACGTGTCCATCGAGATAAGGGCTGGTGAGTAATGAAAATTCATGATATGTACAGGTCTGTGATGTCTGAGTGACGTTTGTTTATTCTTTGTTTAAAACGGAGAGGATTTGTTTTATAGTAATATATTTAAAATAATGGTAGTAATAAAAATTGTAATGAATGAAAATAAAAACAGTCATAAAATAAAATAAAAAATAATGATTATATTAGTTATAATACAGCGATTAACGTGTGTTTGTTGATGGTTGTGTAGGTTCTATAAAATAGAGGAAAAAATTTAGGTAAGAGCATCAGCTGGATCAATTTCAACGTCATAACTTCGTGGACTAGGCGGGTCAGAAAAGAAAGGGTTTAGATAAAACCTTAAAAGGAGCTAAATATTTGATTAGAATAGCAAGCGATGATGATCAAAACATATGTTGTGCAAAAGCTATCGTCACAGGTATTTCTAAGTTAGAGGATAGTGTAAGTAATCGGGTGAAATGGGATAGTATTAGAAAAGGGGGAGTACGGCAAACAGAAGCTGCTAACAAGTTATTACAACTAGCGGGTGTTAGAGCAGGACCTTGTGGGATTGAGGAGTTAAAGGCCTTTCAAAAAGCTCTTCCCGACTATCAAATTATAGTTATATCGCAAGATAATTTACACTCTGTTATTATCTTTATTTTAAGTCAAATGGTTCTGCAACCGATGTTTCAAAGGTTATAACCATAAATTTCAGCATAAATGTAAATATACCTGTGAATTATGTAAATGTAATGGCTGCATAGCCTCCGTAGATACAGACGTTGTTAAGAAATGTGTTGATTGTAATCGTGTTTTTAAAAATTTAGTTTGCTTTAATAATCATAAAACTACTAAAAAGGTGTACGCTACGACCTGCAGTAAATTTCAGCAGTGTTTGAATTGCAGAAGATTAATTTTTAAAAATCATAAGTGCGATAATTATTTTTGTAGAATTTGTTTAAATGGTGTTAGCTACGATCATAAATGCTTCATGGTTCAAATTACTGACGATAAAACTCAAAAGAAATTCAAAAATGATGAAGCCTTAAAAAATTCCATTCAAAAATACTTTTTCTTTGATTTTGAATGCACTCAGGAATCGGGGACTCACCAACCAAATCTGTGTGTACTTAAGAAAAGTTGTTTGAAATGCATAGACGATGAAAAAGACTGACGAATGCGATATTTGTGGTGAAAAAACTCATACATTTTACGGAGAAACAGCCTGTACCCAATTTTGCGATTATATATTTAAGCACTGCCCGTTTAAAGAAAATATTACCTGTATTGCTCATAATTTTCAAGGCTACGACAGCTATTTTGTAATGCAATATCTTTATGCTAACAGTATCGTTCAAACGTAGTGTCGAGGGGTGGTAAATTAATTTCTATTCAAGTAAAAGAAACTAAATTTCGTTTTATAGATTCTCTCTCCTACATACCGATGCCACTAAGTTTTCCAAAAACGTTTGGTATTAAAGAACTTAAGAAAGGGTTTTTTCCCCATTACTTTAACACTTTAACTAATCAAAACTACGTAGGCCCTTATCCCGATGCGTCGTTCTACTCACCCGATAAAATGTCTACTACAGCTAGAGATGGGTTTTACAAGTGGTACAACGAAAAAGTTAAGAATAACGAAACATTTGATTTCAAGAAAGAGTTAATTGAGTACTGTATTAGCGATGTTGATATACTGAAACAATGTTGCTTAACCTTCAGACATCTTTTTTTAAGCGTTACGACGTCTGAAAATCATGCCATTAAAGGGGGTGTCGACCCCTTTTCTAAGGGTCTAATGACAATAGCTTCAGCGTGTATTCACGTATTTTCTCGGACTTTTTTAACCCCCGATACCATAGCCGTGTTTCCTCTAGCCAATTACTTAACTATAGATAATCACTCATACGGTAGCCTAGAATGGTTATGCTACGAGTCAAAACAACGTGGAGTGCACATTCACCATGCTAGAAACGGGGGGAGAAAGTTTTTGGACCATATCGCGTAGATGGGGCTTGCTTTGTAAACAACACTAAATTGATTTTCGAATACATGGGATGCTTGTACCACGGATGTCCTAAATGCTATAGAAGCGAATATATCAACCACTTTACAAAAGAGCCAATGATAGAGAGCTATCTAAAAACTGTAGAGAAAGCGAATTTTCTTAAAAAACAATTTCCCGATTTCGAATACATTGAAATGTGGGAGCATGATTGGAAAGTAATTAAAAACTCTCTACCCAATAGCGAAAAAGAAACGATTTTCGATGTTCCATTCATACACCCTAAGCTTAACCCGAGAGACGCCTTTTTTCAGGGGTAGAACAAATGCGGCACATTTATATTATGAGGCAGGTGAGGGTGAAGAAATTCATTATGTAGATTTCACATCCTTGTATCCATACGTGAACAAATATGGGACTTACCCAATAGGTCACCCAGAAATTTTGGCTACTAAAGGTTTATCTACAGATATAAACAAATACTTTGGACTTATAAAATGCACAGTTACAGCTCCAAAAAAACTGCTTCACCCCGTTTTACCATTTCGTTCAGGTGGAAAACTATTGTTTCCTCTATGTCGAACGTGCATAGAAAATAAGATTCAGAACTCTTGCAATCATACCGATTCAGAAAGAGAGCTTACCGGTACATGGGTTACAACGGAGGTTAAAAAAGCTACAGAGGTTGGCTATAAAATTACTAGAGTAGATGTTGTTTGGCATTTTCCGGAAAAAAGCGTTTATGATCCACAAAATCCTTCGTCAGGGTTATTCACTGAATATATAAACACCTTTCTTAAATTAAAACAGGAAGCATCTGGTTGGCCAGAGTGGTGTGCTACAGAAAATGACAAAGAAAAATATATTGAAGAATACAAACAAATTGAAGGTATTCACTTGCGAAAAGAAAACATAGCACACAACCCCGGTTTAAGATCCCTAGCTAAGCTTATGCTAAATTCATTCTGGGGGAAATTTGGCCAAAAGGAAAACCTACCAAAAACAATTTAC
The DNA here is from genome assembly GCF_011630105.1 of Anneissia japonica. Classification (NCBI taxonomy): domain Eukaryota; kingdom Metazoa; phylum Echinodermata; class Crinoidea; order Comatulida; family Comatulidae; genus Anneissia; species Anneissia japonica. Next base: position 179,836 of record NW_022731233.1, on the reverse strand, counting down.
ACCCAGGAACCTAACACTGTTTATGATCTGTTATCTGACCCCACCGTTCTTGTTAACGATATAAACTTTGTAAATGACCACTTAGCTGAGGTAAAGTACGAAAGCGATGAGCAATCGATTCAAGTAAATAGGAAGGTTAACGTAGTAATTGCCGCATTTACAACAGCCTCAGCTAGGTTGAAACTTTACGAGCTTCTAGAAGCTCTGCAAGAGCGTGTGTTGTATTACGATACAGATAGTGTTGTTTATGTATCAAAAAATGGTGAATGGCAACCCCCTACGGGCGATTATTTAGGGGAATTAACCAACGAAATTGATAAAAAAGACGGGAACTATATAAAATGTTTTGTGTCGGGAGGTCCGAAAAACTATGCGTACATGCTAGACTCTGGAAAGAGCGTATGCAAGGTAAAGGGGTTAACGTTAAATTTTGAAAATTCAAAAGTTATTAATTTCGATACAATTCGTAACATGGTAAAAGGGATAGGGCCTGATAAAATTACAACTACTGATACTAAAAGAATAACGAGAAAAGTGAAAAAAAGAAAAATTGTAAATGAGGTTGCCAAGAAAGATTACAGAATTGTCTATGACAAAAGAATTATCATTGATGACTATAAAACAGTACCATATAAATGGCTTTGTTTGGTGAACTGTAGTTATTATATTATTAAATAAATATTGTATTAAACATAGTCATATAGGCCTATCAATAACATAAGGTGTGTATTTAAGTTAAGCATTAAAATGTATAGAATTATTGAAGTATATAAAAACATGTTGTTATTTAAAAAGCGCATTAAGTTTCTATTTTATATAAATAAAATACATTTCTATTGAAATTGATATGTCTTAGTAAATTATATTGTTTTTGATTCGTCATGAAAGAGAGAAGAGTGTGAGAGAGTAGAAAAATGGAGAGATTGATAATTATGTTAAAAGACTGAATGACAAACGATGCGACACAGCTCATTTATTATTATTATTATTATTATTATCATCATCATCAGAACACACCACGCACAACTGTTACATTGAAGAGAATTTTGTGGGCGTCTGTGAGTGTGTGCTTATACTTTATACCTTCAGACAATCATTAAATTAATCACAATAAAAATGTCTTTCAAGCTGGTAACACCATTTACGGCTGTAATTAGTGGGCCAACATCATCCGGGAAATCAGTCTTTGTGAAAAAACTGTTACAAAATAATTATTTCGATAAAAAACTTGATGATATTACATGGTGTTACGGTGAATATCAACCATTGTTTACTGAATTGAGTAATTCCGCTACCAACATTAACTTTGTAGAAGGTATTCCTGTAGAAACTATAGATGCTTTTGAAGCCAGTAAAAATCACCTAGTAATCATTGATGATCTTATGACGGAGTGTAGCCGTGACAAACGTGTTGTAAATCTGTTTACTAAAGGTTCTCATCACAGAAACATATCAGTAATATTTATAATGCAAAATTTTCTTCTATGGATCAAAAGAGATTCGTACAATAACTCTTAATGCTCATTATATAGTGTTATTTAAAAATCCTCGAGATAAAACGCAAATAATGAACATAGCAAAGCAAATGTACCCAGGTAAAATACGGTTCTTACAAGAGGCATTCCATGACGCAACACGTGAATCGTACGGATACTTATTCATCGATCTCAAACCATATACACCGAAAGAGATGAGAATTCGAACAAATAAATTTTCAACCAACAATCTTTTGCATACGTGCCAAAAGTATAAGTTAACTGCACTTTGATATATATTTGATATAAATATTTTTATTATTCGAATATATCGGAGGTTCTTCTCGCTCTCTTGGCTCTCGTTCGACTGGTGTTTTTATGATTATGTTTTCTCTTTTTATTCAATATTCCTCGACCTGTCTGAGAGACAATTCATTTACCGGCCTGTACTATACGTTCTTTGGTCGCTTGTTTAATATTTCTCCCGCTTATTACATCACCCGCTATTTCCGCACCTGTGCGTAAAGCATGCTTTCCCAATGTCTTGGCCCCTTTCTTCAAAAAAGGCACAGCCCATTTGAATAGACCCGATAACATTCCTCCAAGACCGTATCCGTGTTGATTCATGGTTCCTTGAAAAACGGGTATTGTTGAGCCTCCTACCTGCCCAATGTAATAATCTTTGTATGCGTTAACCATTATACCAAATAAGACAATCTACACTGACGAAAATGTAGTTTCACTATCGCTTCTTATATCTATCTATATGGTATCGATATCTTTTTTAACTACGTGCTTGTAGTGAGGCATTACGTATTCATGAGAAGCTTCTTTTTTCATATGACTTTCCTTGGTTTGTAAAATTCTCAACAGAGGTACGCTAGCATCTCCTACTCGCTGATATTCGATAATGTCGGTATACATGTACAAAGAGGGTACTCGATAATGGAGGTTTATAGGTCTTTTACCTATAATTTCCGATGCTTCGGGTATCGAATCTAAATCGACTCCAAGTAGCGTTTTGTTTCATCTACATTAAACCACGAATGAGGATATTGTATTTCGGCTAAGCCTACTTCCCACTGTCCGCTAAGGCGTATGGGCTCGGCTAATTTTGTAGTGTAACTGGTTAGTGTATTTTCGGGAAAATAATTCATCGAGCTATTGCTTGGTAGCGTAATTATAGAACTGCGATGCCATTGTACTTATCTGACTAGATTCTGTACCCAACTGTTGAATTTTGAAGGGTAGCCTAACCATTTAACAAAGTACTCCGTTTTACCATTGCGTTTTCGCTTTCGTAAGACCTTTTCCACGCGATAGGTATCTTTATCGGTTTTAGAAACTTTTTGTAACTCTTTCTCATAGAATGTACCATCGATTTCTTCTCCATTCCAGTCTTTTACTTTATACGTTGGAGCAGGCGTTCCTTTACGATTGGATATTGTAAATATTTCTTCCGTCCTGTTCGCTAGATAACCTAAAAGGCATTTTACATCTACTAATACGAACTTGATCACCGGTTTTAAACTTAAACCTTGTTTCTTGGCTCGTTGCTTGTTTCCGTATAGAGTTTGCCATAAGTCATGTTCGTTTTCTTTTGTAACGAGTGTAGGCGCTGTGCCAATAGATCTGTGTTTTGAATTGTTGTAACTAGAAATAAGTTTGGGCAGCGCATCGATATATTTATTGGTTCCTTTAGACGTGAAATATCGCCACATCCTCGTTTTTAATGTCCTGTTAAAACGTTCAACAATACTAGCCTTTGTTTCATTGTTTGTCGTAAAGAAATGTATGTCTTGCGATTTAAGATATGCTTAAACCTTTTTGTTTGTAAATTCTGAACCCTTATCTGTATGAATTTTTAAAGGTTTTCTTTTACCGGATAGTAGTAGGGATAGCCCACGCATATTTCGATAATACATCGATACATGTAATGAGAAATTTAAATTGTTTATTGTAATGTTTTAATGATGTTAGGTCCACGAGATCCAATTCCCACTGTTCGTCTATAGCTGTTACGTATACTCTATTTCTATTGAAACGTCGTTGAATAGGCTTATGTAATGTGTATGTATCTTGTCTGCTCAACCAATCTTGTACTTGTTTTTTAGTAATATTTAACTCGCTTTTCACACTCTGATAAAGTTGTTCTGCACCCCCGAAACTGCCTGGATGCTTAGGATCGTAATACGCTTTTCTTAATTTCTCATCCATTCCATACACTCTCACTCATTCAAATGAAACGAGACAACTAAATCGAAGACTAATAACCGTTTTAAAATTTTCTCCAAAACTATATTTTAATTAATACAAAACAATTCACCAAACAGACTTTCACATTATTACAAAGAATGAAATTAATAAATTACAAAAATTACGATTTTAATTAAATGAATGAAATTATTAAATAATGAACAAATAATATTTACAAATTTTTAACAGCAATAAAAGTATTATTAATAAAAACGAATAAATAATATTTTAAAACTCGAATTTGCTTAACAACACAAAATACTGGTAATATTTATGATGTCCATGCATTTAAAAGTTTTTCAAACAAATGAATATCTGCTTGAATTAACAGTAAAAAATGATGAAAAGTATTTTCGCAAGAAATAAGGCCTTGACGATCAAGCCACAAATCATACAGAACTTGATCGTCAATATAATCCTCGTATAATATTTTCTCGAAATACATCGTCATCTGCTCGTGGGGTGTCATCATCAGGCATATGTCATGATCAATTTAGCTTGGCCGGTCAAATTCACAGCCGTAGCATTCTAGTTTTATTAAATTTCTGAGTGAAAGCAAAAATTATTCTATGTAGATAGTCTCTAAAATTTCTTTCGCCATCATCTCAGCATGTTGATCTTGATCAAAAACACTATCGTCGTATAAGTTATCGGGGTTCGTCGCCAGGTAGCGGTGGTAGTCATGAAAGTTGTATATCGGATTATATATGATTTCTTCTTCAGTAAGGTGATTGTTTGGTTCCAGATCGAAAACGGGTGTTTCCGTATCACTGATAACAATGATTTCATCGTCGCTGATAACAATTGGTTCTTCATTAGTCGATGAAAAATTTATAGCGGGGAGCTCATCCTCACTGCTGCTGCTAATAATAATTGGTTCGTTGTAAGACGTTAGGTCGATAGCAGGAAGCCTATCCTCACTGCTGCTGCCAATAATGATTGGTTCATCGTTGAAAGAAAATCGGGTAGCCATGGTTGATAAAGCAACACTTGTAGAGTTCGATAATTTCGAAAAAGTGAATGATTTCACATTGACAAGAAGAGCTTATATATTCTCCAAGTTTTAAAGTAATTTTTATTAATCCGCATAAATATTAAAATCATTTGTACTGGTTGTCGGAAATTTGTACCATCAAATTTTTGTTTTTCTTCCTCTGCGTGTTTCCTCTTTCATTTTGAATTCGACTTTAATAATTTAACATAGTCAAATTGTATTGGTTGCTACCATCCGTTATCTCCATCATTCGGGCTTAAGCCTGTCTCTTATACACATCTAGATGTGTATAAGAGACAGAATGTATGTCTTGCGATTTAAGATGCTTGAACCTTTTTGTTTGTAAATTCAGAACCTCTGTCTGTATGAATTTTTAAAAGTTTTCTTTGCGGATAGTAGTTTCTTCATAGCATCCAACATTGTATCGCTGTATTATTGTATTATGCATGGATAACCCATGCATATTTCAATAATACATTGATACATGTAATGCGAAATCTGTATTGTTTATTGTAGCGTTTTAGTGTTAAATCAACGAGATCCAATTCCCATTGCTCATCAATATCTGTTACATATAATCTATATCTCGGGAAACGGTGTTGAATAGGCTTATGTAATGTGTATGTGTCTTGTGTGCTTAGCCATTTTGTAACTTGTTTCTTAGTAATATTTAATTCATCTTTCACACTTTGATAAAGTCGTTCTGCACCTTCAAAACTGCCAGGATGTTTAGGATCGTAATAGACTTTTCTCAATTTCTCGTCAATACTCATTTCTCTCACACAATCAAATAAAACGAGACAACTAAATCGAAGACTAATAATCATTTAAAATTCATTCATTTTTTTTCCATAGATTTATTTACAAACACTATTGAAAATGATTACAGTAGAACATCACAGAAAAATAATAATAATAATAATAATAGTAATAATGCATGTATAAATACATATAAAATCGCTTATGCATTTACATTTTATCAGCATATATTGAAAACAGGATTTGTAATTTACAGCAATCAAATAATAATAATAAAAAATTATAATGATAATAACGATAATAAAAATGAGACATGGTACGTTTAAGAGCTTCAAACATTAAAAATTGTATCAAATAAATGAATATCAGATTGAATTGAAAGCAATAGATGGAATGTATTTTCACATGTAATACTAATGCTTTGTCGATCAAGCCATTGATCATACACAACTTGATCATCGATATAGTCGTCATATATAGTATTTTCTCAAAATATTTGCTTAATTGGTCGTAGCCGGACATCATCAGACAAATTTGTGATTTGTATTTAAGATGCATAGGAATACATTCGTCACTGGTTTGTGAGCCAATAGCAAGCACTTAAAATTAGTAGTTGGAGTAAAAACCAACCATA
>NW_022731233.1:162984-170523 GCF_011630105.1 Anneissia japonica | reverse complement strand
GTGTATGTGTATATGTATGTGTGTATAAGTGATGTATTAACCAACTTACTTATATTATTATTATTAGTATTTATTTTTATCTCTATTACTATTTTTGTAATCCCTTTTTTTAAAATTTATATTTCGTTCTATCGCAGTATTTCTTACTATACTTTATCACAGTAATTAAGTTTTTACTGATTTTGTTATTGTTGCACGTCTTTACGGCTGTGCCTCTGTTACAAAAGAGAAGCAATAAAGTTACTTACTTACACTATACGTCATGTACCCTCAAATCTATCGGATTTTCATTATTCGTCATGCCATGGTCAGACCTCAACGTGTTTGGAACAATCTTTTTGAAAATCCCGCTTCCGTTAATGCACTACTATACAAAATTGTGTAGAAAAAAAGATCGCCTTTTGGAATAGGAACTTACATTACATTGGAACAGGAATTTACATTACTATATACTATTTGTGAAAGCAGGATGAGATCACCCTATGTAAGTTTTATATTATAATTATTATTAGTATTATTATTTAACATCATGACAATCTCAACAGTTCTTTTCAGAATTAATTAGAAAGGAGTATTAATATTAACATACGCCTACCCTCATTATGCTAATTAAGGGATTAATAATATTGATAAGAAAAAATTAATATATACCTATCCTCATGCAAATTAAAGGAATATTATTATAATTATTAATATAGGCCTACCGTCATTATGCTAATTAAGGGATTAATAATAAATATAGACCTATCCCCAGTATTACCCTCATATGCTAACTATGGATTAATAATATTATTAAAATTAATATAGGCCTACCCTTATAATTCTAATTAAAGGATTAATAATAAATATAGACCTACCCTTATTATGCTAATTAAGGAATTAATAATAAATATAGACCTACCCCCAGTATTACCCTCATAGGCTAATCATGGATTAATAATATTATTAAAATTAATATAGACCTACCCTTATAATTCTAATTAAAGCATTAATAATAAATATAGACCTACTCTTATTATGCTAATTAAAGGATTAAAAGTATTAATATTAATATAGGCCTACCCTCATATGCTAATTAAAGGATTAATAATTGATAAAAATTTATTACTACCAGCTTATTAATTTCAAGGTGAAATTTCTTCTTGAGTTTGGGACTATTATGTGTTTAAATAACACAAAATAACTTTTTTAATTCTAATTTCGTCGGAATTGATGAAAACTCCCTAAAATGTGCAATTTATAGAGGAAATTGGCCTACCGTAACAAGAAATGCGCGCAAAGAATTTGAGAATTTTAGGCACTTTCAGAGGATGCATTAGTCAAGGGGTGGAGAAAGATTTTCCAAAGATGGATGTTTTCCCCTTGTCCCCCGGTGTTTTTAATGTTAATTTCGTTGGAATTGATCAAAATTCCCTAAAATGTGCAATTTTTAGAGGAAATTGGGCCATGTTAACAAGAAATGCGCGCGAAATTTGAGGTTTTTAGGCACTTTCAGGGGATAAAAGGACATTTATAAAGGGGTGGGGAAGATTTTTCAAAGATAGATATTTTCACCTTGTTCCCCAGTGGTTACGCCATCGGGCAGCATAGATCAAAGAAGTTATGACAGTTTTTGAAGTGGAGAAGCGGTTGCAGGGTGTTGTGAGTCTGGTCATTATGATATCTTCCTTTTTATTCTTGTCTTTATTTTTCTCTTCTCTTTTTCTTTCCTTTTCTTTTCCTCTTCTTTCTCTTTCCCTCAACCTCCCCTATTTCTTTTCTCTTATTACCCAGCCCGGTACGACGGCTTGGTCAGAGCCCGGTAAAAACCGTCAGGGGAGGGGCAGTTTCCCCCTCCATAAGAGACAGCCACTGAGGACAGTGATTAAGTTCATTTATTGGCATATCCTTGGCGCTCGGCCTAAATAAATGTAATGAAACGTGTTGTCAAAAACATTAAATTGTACATTTAAAGGATCAAAGTTAATAAATCAACTCCAGAAGAACAAAGATCGAGAAAATTTTATTGAATCACAGCAGTTTTAATACAAGAGGCATATTTTTGTCGATCCTGAGCGGAATGTTTCATTGTATAGCATGGAGAATATTTACTATAGCACTCAAAATGTTTAATTATTAATGTAAAACAATGACGAAACGAAAAGAAGCTTGTATGTACCTCCTCGTGGGAAGCCTGAAACAAAACAAAACAAACAAAAAAAAAGCAACTCATCATTTTAAACATGATGTAACTTTTATTGAATTGGTAGGCCTACCAGAATGTACCAGACTTTACAACACAAGAAAATGTATGCGTGTGATTGCCGTCTTTAAAGAAGGGATACACTCCTCTTTTATTGGGCTACCATACTGTAGGTACAAAATAGTGCTCTAATTTGTCAATATTCAACTGATTCTAGAAGTACTACGTGCCGTCTTGATCCAAAATAATGACGTCGGTACGATGTTTTAAAAAATAACAATTACGATAAATATTCTCAGAATTCTAAAATGTACGGAACTATAATTAGTATTTCATTCATATACAAATAGTAAATAGGAAGAAAGTATTATCGTGCATGATAGGAAGGTAAAACGCTCCCAACGTCAACACAACGAGAGAGGTTACGTAGCGCGTCCCGATTGTCATGTGCACGTCGTGAAATCAGGAAGTGTTTGAAGATAATTTCGGTCGTGTCGCCTTGATCCAAATTAGTGACGCCGGGGCAATAGTTGATAGTAAGTAACAATACAATATCGACATAATTGTTGAATGCGGGGACCTATCTCTAGTAATCCATTAAAAATACAAATTATAATTCAGGACAAATAATTATCTTTACATGATGTGACCCATGTCATGTGTACATCGTGAACTCAAGCGTTAAAGTAGTACGTACCGTACCGATTCAAGGAATGACACCGGGACCCTATTGATAATAAATAATGGCTACGATGAATTTTCTCTAAATTGTACAATGCAGATAGGGCCTACTATCATCAGTATAAAGTTAATTTACAAACGAACATTAAGTAACAAAATTATTACTTTGAATGATACGAACGCGAAACGTTGTTGACGTCAACACAAAATTAGTGGGACGAAAGGACGGGACCGTATTGATAATAAATAATGGCTACGATGAATTTTCTCTAAATTGTACAATGCAGATAGGGCCTACCTATCATCAGTATAAAGTTCATTTACAAACGAACATTTGGTAACAAAATTATTTTTTTGAATGATACGAGCGTGAAACGTTGTTAACGTCAACGCAAAATTAGTGGGACGAAAGGACGGGACCGTATTGATAATAAATAATGGCTACGATGAATTTTCTCTAAATTGTACAATGCAGATAGGGCCTACCTATCATCAGTATGAAGTTCATTTACAAACGAACATTTAGTAACAAAGTTATTATTTTGAATGATACGAACGTGAACGTTCTTAACGTCAACACAAAATTAGTGGGACGAAAGGACGGCGCTGGGAGCGGAATTGGATTTGTCGTACGACGTAGTGAGAGTGATTATTCTTTCTTAAATAATCATAAAAAATTACAATTTTTCATGGGACCTCATTTATGCCAAGTGTTTAATTGTTAACCAGGATTTACTGATTATTGTTGGAATTAGAGTTTTATAAAAGGATACTGTTGTGTGATTAATCCTTGTGCTTTCTAAGACGGAGTCAAAGTTAAGGTAAAAAAACTCGGGGAAAAAAAATTGTTCCAAAAGGCATGTTTGCATACATTTTTATATCATTTGAAACATCTTACTTGAATCTGTTATACTGTGTATGATGATGGTGATCAAGAATATAGATTTCAAGGAAAATACAAAAACAGCGTGGTGCCCCGTGCATTTTTGCACGTATTTGTGACAGTTTTATGTACTTATTAAAACATTGATACAAACCAAAGTTGTCAGTTATTTCATTTAAAACCAGTGTCAGTGTAATCTTAGGTAAGCAGGTGGTTAACATAAGCAAGAATTTAGTCCAATGAAACTGTTTATCATCTTGATACCTTCCGACGAAAATTGACCCTACCGGCGTCACCACGGCGTCCCCACCGATCGATCTAACGTGACGTTGTTACGTGGGTGTTTTATAGATTATTGAGAAAAAATAAATTTTAAAAAATAGATAAAATGACGTTTGAATGACCAACAAAGACAACTAAAGACAATAGTTCGTCATTAAAAGTTATTTAGTATAACTTTATTCGGAAAATTAATCTCAAAATCGAGTTGCCGTCCCCGGGATTGGCAGTGACGTCGTATGATTTGTTTGCGATTTTTACCAATTAACCCTAAGTAAAAAAATAGTTGAGCCATGTAGTGCCTTGAAAATCAACCCAGAAACCCGGTAGTTTGTTGATTGTTTATTGGTAGCGTCCCTTCGCTGCCAAAAATAGTTTGCGTCCCCGGTTACATCGTGAGGGTATGGTTGAAGGCTGGTTACGATTTGGTGGCACATCGATTGAGTATTTTTGGCCATGTAAGTCAGTGGCGTATCTAGATGTCTTTAAATGGGTGGGNCTGTGGGGGGGGGGGCGCAAAGGTGAAGTGGGAGGGGGTGTCGTTAATAAATAAATAAATAAGTTTACATTCCGAAATATTTTGTGTACCGGTAGAATCTTGCAATTTTATGTTTCAGATTTAATGCGATACCACCATTAACCACATTACATAATTACCAATGTTTTTGTAAATATTTCTAGTTAATCTGAAAGCTGTTCGGCGAAACATACTTTTTTCTGAAACATCTTTTGGCCAATCTGCTTTCAATAACGTCCTTTCGGCCGAAAATTCGTTCGGCCAAATGTCCTTTCGGCCAATATTCTTTCGGAAATGGTGTGGGCAAATTGACATGCCAAACGTCCTATCGGCGAATCCTGTCGGCAAAATCCGTTAGGCCAATTGTCCGTCGGCAAAATGTCTTTCGGCCAATCGGGCATTCGGCCAATCATCCGGACACGATTTTGATGATCTTCAATTCCCGGAGACTTTGGCAACTGTACAACCATGAAAGCTTCTGGATTTGGGTTGACAATAAATTTCGAGCTTTCGTCTTCTTTGCTATGTCGGGTGTATCTCTTGAGCTGAGTTATAATTCTTTATAGGACGAACAAAAACAGTATTTTCCACTATGTTTCCAAATGCTTTACCAAAGTCTGTCTTTTCTTTAAAGTATCGACCCTTGGAAATGTTTTGGCGACCCAAATTTGGGTCGCGATCACATTCAAACCTGCAACCTCTCCCACTCAGTCCCGCCCAGAAATCTAGTACTTATCGCCCCTCAACTGATCATCGAACCCCCCCCCCCCAGCACCGTAAACGCAATATAAATAAATAGATAAATAATCATAACAATGAATATGGACAAGATATTATAATCGTATCAAGCATAATCCTTCAACGAAAAGTTACTTTATCCAGTTGTATGTAAAAAGTACTATGCAGTGCTGCTCGATTCGAACCTGCAACTCTCGCTATGAGAGTACCGATTGACCACCGGAGACCTAATGACCGCCGGCAGATCTAACCCCAGGCAGTTTCTCTGTTGCTATTGTGTGTATTAATGTGCTCTTGTTTTAATTTTTATTTGAAAGCTAATATCGTATTAAAGTACCCCAATTAAAGACTCCCTCTATTTAGAGACCAACCATGGTTTTGGTGGACCGTCCAAATGAAAATTTTCCCTCCAATTAAAGACCAATATAAAATAAATTGTGATGTTAATGCTATTTTTACTTTAATAAATTTTGTTATAGGGCTTAAATCCTAAAGAAAATAGCCAATGTAGGCTTCATAAGATGGTGTTTTGTGTGTTTTGCCAGGTTATTTAGTAACGATATTATGTTAGTAGTGGTGTTAGTAATATTTTAATGGAAAGTTGCTTAATACAGGAATTGATATCTGGATTTCAAAGAAATCCTTTATTAAGAATAAATAACAGCATGCAGTAATTGTACATCAATTCTACTAAACCATTCAATTTACTGAAAATGGAGATAGAAACGGTTCCCTTAACATTGATTGATCGGATTAACAAGATAACTACATTGCAACTGCCTCTTGGCTATGGGGTGCCATACGCAGCAAAAGTCCATGTTAAAATCAAAATGTAATTGCAAAATTCAATGTCTAATTTATCAAAACGTAGGCGTAAATTTCTCAAAATGTAGATCTAGTTTCCCAAAATGAAGTTAATTTCTTTAAAATGTAATTCAAATTTAAAACGTAGGCCTGACTTGATCAAACACCCTCTCCAAATTCTATTCCAAAACGTAAATCAAAAACCAGCCTGGTTATGAAATGCATTTGACAACAACACTAGAAACGGACTTTTGCTGCGTATGGAACTAGACTTGCGAAGTGTATATCAAAACTAATCAGCCAAGCATGACGTGGGCCTGTCCCATTAATGATGGGGAAATAATGTTTCGCTGCAGTCCAATGCCGTGAACAACGCTTCCCAGTGCGTCTGCTAATTTTTAATGGTCAGGATACCGCGATCACGAGCCCTATGCTTGGCATTATTATAGGTTAGGCTTATGTGGGCTGGGATTTGCAACAAGGTCTTGGACTAGGCCTCTATACTATAGTAGGAGGCCTGGTCCTAGTCTAGGCATAATATAGTAAAATTCTGTATAAGTAGTCATATGATTACAGGTTTACATTGTACCAAGATCGATATTAACGATCGCATTTATTTTTCATTCAAAATAAAAAGAAAACTTTAAATCATTTAACTTAGGTATTATTTTCATCATTTTCACGAGAGTACAAAACATACCCTTTTTGCTAACCTACCCCCCTCCCCACTGTGAAAGAGTACATGATAAAATGATGATTTTCTTCCAGTGTTTTATAGCGGTACACACACACACACACACACACACACACACACACACACACACACACACACACACACAGTTCTTGTTACGATATACTACTTAATCCTTTAGGCTTTCTTTTATCCATCTAAATAATAGAGACTTAATCACTTGGTAATTAACATACTTTTGTTCTGATAAACAATCTATGTACTTCATTATTCCTTCACTCAGAGCCTAGCACCTGATGATTGAGGCACCCCTCATGAAACAGCCTGTAGTACAATAAAATGTTGAGTCTTTAACCCAGTGTTACATGTTTTCTTATATACAAATATATATGTATATATTGTAAATCCACGTGTGTTCTTCAAATTATATATAAGTCGTTGAAACAAAAAAATATGACAACAAGGCATGTAGACTGTAGAACACTTCATTTATTTTCGAAAGAAATTTTCGGCCAGTCCTCTGGCCTCTTATACACATCTAGATGTGTATAAGAGACAGGTGTAAGCACCAAGGATAGCCCACAAAAGTCTAGAAGAAGACTTATTTCTAGTGGGGTACCTTCTGGTGGTGATTGGGCAGTACACCGGGAGACAATCCCCTTCTCATTTCCGAAGAGTGTACCGCGTCTTTAATGTGCATATGGGCCATAATGCACACGGGACCAACGGCTTAAACGTCTCATCCGAAAGACGGTGCGCTATTG
>NW_022731233.1:159798-162540 GCF_011630105.1 Anneissia japonica | reverse complement strand
TAGTGGCCCTTGGAGCAAATTTTAAGAATAGGCCCCTCTAGACGCTCGGAAATGGCACTCTCGGAAGGTAAAAATGCTTTTTCAAATCAGTGTTTCTCGACAAAATTATTGACTTCCTCCCGACGGCAGTTATGCTCCCTCGTATGCTCCTCCCCTCTTAGACACCCCTGGGGCGGATGAAGGATTTGACGGTAGGGGGTGCGTGAGGGTCCACCTCACTGCCCCCACCATGGTTGGGGCTGAGGTAATAGACAATTTTGAGAATAGGGACCTCTCAGAACGTTGATCCAGAGTTTTAGCTCGGTTTCCAAGAATCGCTCACCCTATCACCGACAGTCGTGTCAGTAATTGTGTGGTTCACAGACGAATCGGGGTACCTTTCCGATTGCGCAAGGCAGCTAGCAATGCACCCTGATTCGTCTGCGTCTGCAACGCATTCGGGAAAGTTGAACCAGGTTCAACCTTCATGATAACGTCGGCAACTGTCGCCGATAGGGTGGGCGATTATATGGAAACCGAGCATTACCCTGACTATCGCACATAATGGGTTCCCTGAGTGGACGGGGTCATGGGAGGAAAACCTAATGTTTGCTTGTTCCGTCGCTGGAAGATTATTTTAGACGTTGGGAGGTGGGGGGTGGTTTGCAGTTAGTCTTGGGTTCTCCTAGCTTCGCAGAGTTTTGTTTTTTCTAGATGCTGAGAAATGCACTTACGTGCATTACGAGACTTCTGTTGATGAATGAATACACACTGAATTAATATATTTCCCCCATTTTAGCAAATAATAATTGCGATGATGAAGGTGATGATGATGATGATGATGATGATGATGATGATGATAATGTGATGATAATAAGGAGGAGAAGGCATTGTAGTAGGTGACGACAGGCTCCTGTGCAAGGTTATTTAACAGGCCCTTTGATATGAGTGTCAACCGAGGGTCGTATCCCGAGTTCGTCATCACATTTTCAATGCACACAATTGGACAACAGTAATTATCTATAAGTTATATAATCAGTACATTCTCGACTGTCATGAAAATATATATCTAAAAAATTACGTTATATGCATACTCGGAAGCGGAAATTTTAACCTAAAAGTTTGATATAGGCCCTATGTTTCATGTTGTTTGTTGAATGGTCTTTAGTGATATTATATTCTAATATGACCACAACATAAGGAAAAATCATAAGGAAGTCCGCTCTATTTCCAAATTTCAGGAAATTGTACGTTTTATGTATGCTTCGACGTGGGAATTTGTTTTATGTTGTTTGCTGAATGGTCTTCTTTAAAAATATAACAGTCTAATATGACCACAACACAAGGAAGTTCATTCGTTAAATGTTTAGTAGATAGTACAGAGAATTGTGATTGTTTATCAAAATCATTACGGTATAAAGGGTCGGTGGCCTGCGGATTTTAGCACGAGAATGTGTAGGCGTTACTCCATGCTGAGCATGGATAGCTGTTCTATAGCTGGGTACTACCATGGAGGTCCTCCATGGTACTACATTTCGGCTAAAAAAAACTCTGTCTTTAGGTCTCCGCCTTTTGGCCTGTTTACATCCTGATTGATGCGTCGGGGATAATAGTTGTGTTCGTTGACAATCAATAGAAAATTCAAAATTAGTGAGTGGTAAAATAATCGAGCTCTCCTTTCGCCCTCTGCTGGATCCGTCACTGAACTCATGGGTACACTTCGTTTTTTTCCCTCTTTCTTTCTTCCCTTTAACTCTTCTCAATTTTTTTTTATTTTTCGGCGTGACTGACAGGGTGGGGAGAACGGGCCCCCGTGGCCACCCCGCTGGATCCGCGCCTGAACCTACCTAGGCATATAGGTTGGCAAATCAGACAAACTATGCTTAGCAAAACTAGCCTTCAATTAAATAAAATTATACAAACTGCTTTTGGTTCAATGTCGTAATAATGTATTTACGAAAGTGCGTTCTACGCAATATTTGTGGAATATAATAATATATTGCTTATGTCTTTGATTTTTTTTTTATCTATATAATGGACTAAAGAATGAGATACAATTACCTTATCTTTTTCAAGAGGAGAAAACCTTGAATTTTGAAGAACTTAAAGGTCATTAAAAACTCTCATAAGTCGGGAAAGCTCATTTCCGGCCATCTAGAAAGTTCCCAGGACCCCTTTTAATGTTGGTTTTTTTTTGTTTTTTTTTAGACATTTTAAACTATTCTCTTTCATATCCTGGACCCGCCCCTGGCTAGAGTGCATTTCCCTTGTATTTCGAAATTGTTTATAAGTACACAATATGCTTTAACCAACACATCGTTAATCAGGGATACAAGATGACGCTGTGTATAAACAATTGATAAACTTAACATTTACTCGTGAATTGCTAGGTACAAACACGTAGGCTAACATTTCCAAATCGTTATTTTTGTACTTTTTGAAAAGCGTACACACACTTTCAACCCCCTCCCCACAGCGTACGTTGTGTACGTGCGTGAAAATGATGAAAATAATGGATGACCCCTTAAGGATTTTAAAATATTCCAAACCTGTACGCTTAAAAATAATAAAATAAAAAATAAATAAATAAAGTTAACTTAAAACACAAACAACACGATAGGATATAAAGTTTGAGAGAATAATTGGTATACTGTACTGTATTTCTGAAGTGCCGTTCGTTTTAAGGTTGCTACAATCAGGAGTTACAATCGATCCAACAAAGGAAAAGCACTATCTATTTCCTTACATTCCAAAAAGGAGGAT
>NW_022731233.1:88345-159571 GCF_011630105.1 Anneissia japonica | reverse complement strand
AGCGTACAGGTTTGGAATATTTTAAAATCCTTAAGTTAAATTATTTAAAGTTTTCTTTTTATTTTCAATGAAAAATAAATGCGATCGTTAATATCGATCTTGGTACAATGTAAACCTGTAATCATATGTCTACGGTACTTATACAGAATTTTACTACCGTATATTATAGGCCTAGACTAGGACCAGGCCTCCTACTATAGTATAGAGGCCTAGTCCAAGACCCTGTTGCAAATCCCAACCCACATTGCTTATAATGCCTAGCATAGGGCTCGTGATCGAGGTACCCTGACCATTAAAAATTAGCAGACGTACTGGGAAGCGTTGTTCACGGCATTGAATTTTAATTGCAATTACATTTTGATTTTAACATTGACTTTTGCTGCGTATGGCACCCCATACTTGGCTAGATAAAAGTTTTTTATAATTATAAGATGGCAGTGTATGCCAAATTTTAGAGGGTATAAACAGTAAACGTCCTCTATTCTCCTTTCTATTATATTTTGAGTAGCTTGGGAGTCATTAGAAAATAGGTCGAGTGTGCTGTCCTTCTTTATGGCGTTCCACACAATCGTGCAAAAGCTATTCTCGCTGGTAATTCTTTATGTAATCGCACAAAATGACCCCATCCATTTTAAACGTCTCTTTTTAATAGTGGTTGACCGTAAGTCAGTGTTCACTCTTGTTTCTATTTCACTGAGTAGAGGTTTGTTTATAATCAGACAAAAGCGTATTTGGTTTGCCCGTTTGACGTTCCATGCGATGCATACAAACCATGGAGACTTCATACTTCGGACAGATTTCCCCGCGACTTTTGTATTAATGCTTCCTTGTGCTGCTGGATAAAACAAAATAAACCGCTTTGGGAGCAACAATATTTTGCTTAAAATTTGTTAAGCTACAGATATGTCTATCTTTTTAGAATAATTTACATTCTATATTTTTTATATTTGTTATTAACTATAATTTGTCTACTAAAGATTTACTAATATTTGGCTAATTTTAAAAAAATGTTTTAATTTTACTTGCTTTATCAGAATTAAACTATGACCCTTTGTGCCAAAAGTCAATTACTACGCATGCGTGGCTTACCTCGTGAAAATCAAAAATGTCGTCTCCTCCTCCAGCCAAAATAAGGAAGGAAGAACCAACAAATAACGGCCAAGATGCCGATGATGCTGCAGGTAAAGAGGTTACAAAATAGTAAATTTTATATTTACCATATAAAATGGTTTTTAGTTTTACTTCTATATATTTACCATTGAAATCTCTTTGTTCAACACGACAGCAGTGAGTGCGGTGGTGGTTCAAACATTACACTGGCGTACACATGCTTTGTTGGTTGGCGGGTGCCCTGACTGGCCGCTTCAGCGGTAGAAATGAAATCGGCCACTTGTGCCTAGCTTCCAATATACAACACAACACTCATTTTTATTATTCTGTTGTAGTATTAAAATATTTAAAGAATATCTGAAAACCTTCAATCGTATCATTCATTCATTTTTTTAATGATTTACCAGCCTGGTGGCATGCACTTGGTCTGTCGTTTTAGTTTAGGTAGGCCTAGCTAGTTAGCTGAGCCTAGCCTACTCTTATACTCCAGGCCTAGCCTCTTGCTCAAGGCTAGGCCTAATCTTGGCTAGCCAACAAGCATGCCTGCTGGTTCTACCTCATCATAAGGAAATTACACTAACTAGGCCTAGGCTAGAGACTACCTTGCCTGTATTTTAGTTAGATTGTATTTTTTGTGACATGTACAATTTAAAAAATTTAATGCATCAATTTTTTTTAATTATATAGATGATGAACAACAAAGAGCTATAGAAGAGATTGACAATGTTCAAAACACTATTGATGGTTTGAATGAAAGAGCCAGTGAAGAAATACTGCATGTTGAGCAAAAATACAACAAGCTCAGACAGCCTCATTTTGAAAAGCGAGCGAAGCTGATCAGTAAAATCCCAAATTTCTGGGTTACATCTGTATCCTTTCATATCTTTTACAAATGATTGATGTCCCAGTTTTAAATATTGACAGTATTTATTTTCCTCACATCCAGCAGCCAATTACAGGATGAAACAATGCTGTATAAAGTATCTGGAGTTGAGTTGTTTTCCTGTTTTAACAGAATTTGAACCCTGGGATTGGAAGGCAGCATCCTAATCACCAAGCTAGCTACAGCTGTAGTGGTACTCTATTCTATTTCAGCAATTAGTTCATTATACAGCAGCGTACAAACTGCAGGATCAAGGCTCCCAGCTTCCTGAGCTTTAAGTATAAATGTAGCAGAGTTTCTTAATACTGCAATAAAGATAAAAAGAACAGCACTTTGAAGATAAATATATAATACATTCACACTTTATAACACTCAGTGAAATTAATGTTCTGCTCCTGATGAGGGTTTCTGTAATCTAATCCAGTAATTGAGCCTATGTACATAACTATAAACAATGTATAAAAGCTAGTTCATTTAGGTTTTAAGTCAAGGGTGGGCATAAAAATGGGTTGTAGGCCAAACTTAATTTTTGTTTTAACACCATGGGCTGTAAGCAAACTTATGAAAATTTAAGATTTCCAAGTGGTTGCAAAAACTTGAATAAACTTTTCATTACTTTTCACAGATATTAGGCATCAGGCCTTTCTAGCCAAAGATGGTATGCATGCCACACAGTGTTTTTAATTTATTTATGCAGGCCACAAGAAAATTGTTATCGGGCTGCATTTTGCCCACCTATGGTTTAGATAGTAATAAGCATAAATAATACATACTGGTATATTATACAATACGTACATAAATATTTGTACCGAGTTATCAATAAAAGTAGTATAATTGTGGCAAGATATTAAGTATTAAATTTAGAAGAATGTTTGCACATTGTAGTTTCCTTATAGTATTTGTTAAGTTTGTAAACCATCCACAAGTTTCTGCTTTGCTTGATGAGGAAGATGAAGAAGCGTTACATTATCTGACAAAAGTGGAGGTGCAAGAATTTGAAGACATCAAGTCAGGTTACCGAATCAACTTTGTAAGTTTATATTGTTGCTTTCAGTTTACAAATAATACTGTGTTTATTAGGATACAGTCGTATAAAATTGTTTTACAAGCTGGAAAAAATACAAACATTGCATACATCGCAATTATACTATAACATGGTAATTTTACTGTAATTAGATATTACTGTGTATTTTTTTATACACAAATTTACAGAGATACAACCTTTGGTCTACATAGTGTGTCGAGATTGCCGAAAAGGAAGACTTTTACTGTCTTCAGTCCCTTTGTTCTTAAGAGCCCCATGACTAAAAATCTATGTAGTGAAATCCAGATTTGGATATTGGTGAATTCATAAATGTATTTATGCATCAATTGCACATTATTTATATATTTGTTCTATTTGCACTTCGCATATTGTCTTAGTCAAAGAAAGTTACACATTGTCAACTTGAAAATTTTTTTATAATATTTCAGGTTGAAAATATTTCATTCAACAAGTGTAGTTTTATTCCCCTTTGACTGTTTTAAACCATTCTTGTAAACCTGGATACTAGAAGCTTTTGTCGATAGTTTTTCCTGATAATACATATCATGTTTAGTTTGTTAAGTGGTTGAAACTCAAGCTTTATAACCAAATCTTTTTCTTTATAGAATTTTTCTTCCAATCCATACTTTGAAAATGAGGTTATCAGTAAAGAATTTCATCTAACAGAAACAGGAGATCCAACTTCAAAGTCAACGCCCATTAGGTGGAAGCCAGATAAGGTAAGCATACACCAAACCTGTAGGAAAATTCAATTCAGACCGTGAGGAATTTTCCCCCCATTTATACATCAATTTTTGAAATGCATTATAAGACCTTGTTTGTTATTGTTGATTACAAAGTTCTACTCACTTGCAGACATGAAGGAGTACATGCACAATTAAATCACTTTTGCATTCATAAGCATAAATTATAAAGACACTTGTATTAGTATTCCATAACCTACATATACATACCGTTATTTCACAGTGTTCTAACTTATTTAAGAAAAAGGTCTAAATCCCTGGAGAGCCATTTGATCTTCTTGAGAAGGCCAACAAAAAAACACCTTTTTTTAAAACAAAAATATATTAACAAGAAGGGCACTAAACAGTTGAATGATATTTTTAATAGGCCACTTTCAAGCTTTACTTAATTTGATACCAAAACCATGTATTTTAGCCCGGTGGTTACCAATACCAAAATTACCAGTTACCAGCCAAAATTTATGGGGTAAATGGTTGGCTTTGAACCCTAGGATTAAGCCTAAATATCGATAAAGACCCTTATTTCAAAATGATGCTGTGTTTGGGCAACATAACGTTTTTCTTATTCTGGAGTAAATGAATGCAGAACTTCTGGTTGTCAAGCATGTTATTTTTCTTTTAGGATCTGACGGAACGCAGTAATCCTCAACAAAAAGGAAGACGGCGCGAGCCTGATGAACCAGAGAGTTTTTTTTGTTGGTTCACCGATCATACAGATGCTGGAGCAGATGAATTAGGTGAGGTCATCAAAGACGATATTTGGCCAAATCCACTTCAATACTATTTGGTAAGCTTTCGCACACATTTTTTTTTTCTAACTAGTTACTTGCCAGCTCGAGTGAATTTCAGGTTTCAAAAAGCATATGTCATAAAATATAACAACTGACCCAACACAGTTACATCCCACAAACACACGTTTGTTTACGTATTGTGAGACCTTAGGAACAATATTCAAGGAGTTGGTTTAAGCTGAATGGTGCATTGTGTTGCCTTGTACATAGCTTATACTCACACGCTGGTCGGCCCTGTCTGTCACTCAATGTTTGACCGGTGCTGATAGGCTGTTGATCGGCGATGTTTTTTCAATGATTTTGTGAACTTCAGAAACATAATGAAACATGAAATACATGGCTCTAAAATCCAGGACTTTTAACTGTAAATGCCTTTTAAATACGAACTCCCTTCATTGAGACATTGTGATGTGCTAGTGAGAACCCTGCTCAGAGTGCCTCTATTACTGTATTTGAGGCAATTAGTAGCTTTGTTTGTGTTCGTGACTACTCTTACTGACTTGCTTGTAAATACAGTACATTGTTCTTATGAACAGCTTGCTGTGAATTGGATAACTAATAGTGATATAAAAAAATGTATGACTTACAGGGATGCTTATAACGATTTATCTTTCTAACTTTTACTAATTTAGGCGCCTGAATTGCCTGAAGATGGTGATAGTGAAGCAGACGCTGCTGACTTAGGGGATATTGCAGAATTTGATGAGGATGAAGATGATGATGTTGATGATGAGGAGGGATTGGATGAGGAAGATGAGGAAGGTCTAGATGAGGTTGATGATGAGGAAGAGGTAGGTGTTATTTTTCATCTGGTTTTAGTAGGTATAGTACTAAAAAAATAGAAGTATATCACACAAACTCAATATATGATTTATATTATAGATATCTATGAATCCTTTATCTGCAAAAATTTTGAAAATCGGTTCACGCAATCCAGAGATATGGCAATTTCAAATACCCGTAAACTGTTAAAAAAAACCTGCTGTAATTAACAGCAATATAATTAATTAATTAATTAACTACAATATTCATACATAATGATAGTATATGTATTAAGTATAACCAACAAAACTAACCTGGACATTCGTTTGTTTTTGAGAAGCTTGATTTCTCATTCACTCCAGTCAGCTAGCTGCCTAATGCCTAACCGAATTTTCAAAGTAGGGTAGACTTCATGCTTATTATTTCAGATGTTTCACTTTTTGGACAAATCGCTATTGCATACATTGCCCTTCGGCAGACTGTGTGTACATGTGAAGTGCTATGCCTAGTTTTAGTAGAATTTTGGCATAGAATGTAAATGTTTATTTTGGTTTTTTATTGGAATACTTTATGGTTTTAGCCTTTACATGTGTTTTGTAATAGCAGTTAAACATTGTCTAACTCGAATAATTTCCAAGTCGACCTTTTACATACCAAATTCTTATGTTTTCCATTAGTTAGTAAGTCAAATTTTCTCTCAAGTCCAACAATTTTTCAATGCCATTTTGGATTCGACTTAGGCAAGTTCAACTCTACTATCAGTTTTAGCCTTTAGCTACCTGATTTTAATACATTTTTACTAGTATACATAGTATAAGAAAGTATATGATTGTAACTTCTTTCTATTTTGCAGGAAGAGGATGAAGAAGGGGAAGATCCTGGGGATGACGAGTAACTTCTCTTAATAATTTAGTTTCTTCTGATTATCTTGAATGGGTAGCACTTAATGATATTCAGTATGTTGAATGAACTGCCAGCTACTGTGATGTGCCAGAACAAACCAGGCAGAGTCACTCACAATTGTATAGCTACAGTTTCAGAGTTGGGGTCATTAATATTGGTCTATAAAATAAAATGTTCCCAAGACTTTATAAGTGATAACTAAGTTTTCATCGTCACTTATTGAGTTTCTGAGTTATCCATCGATTTACTATTTTTTATTTCACTTTTTTTATGTTTTAATTGTAATATTGCTATTTAGACCATTTGCATTGGGGAGCAATGCTCTCCATTAGTGATTCTTTTTTATCTGAAGAAGTAGTGGGAAATGATTTCTTGGAGACCTCATTGAGATTCTAAATATTAATGTATGTATGGACAGTAAACAATTTGTATGCTATATACAGTATGCTGTAGAATTAATTTCAGGCTCAACTTTTGTCATAAGAAAAAAAAAAGACAACTTAGTTTTCTGTAAGAATTTTGTAAAATTTTAGATGTGTTGTCTCTTTTTTTGAAACTAGTTTTGTAGATTGCCGTGTCTTAGATAAAATTGCCTTTGATATAGATGTTTCCTTGGTGACCTCTGATGAAAACATGACAGGGAAAGTTTCAAGTAAATAATGCGATATATGATCCAACAAGCCTCTTAAGGTCATTAAAAAAAAAAAAAATTGGTAAATACGTTGGCAGTAAAACTAGATTTGACACAACTAACTAACTGTGGTTTTACAAAGAAATGTACAAATTTCCACCATCAATACAGTATCTTCATAAATGATGTGTTTCGTTTTGGCTTGTATAGTGGCCATGCATATTTCAAGATACAAAGGCCAACAATTGTTTATGGTTGAGTATTTTTGCTATTGTGGTTGAAATTTGCTAGCCCACATCAGCAGCGTAAACAAAGCACATAACATAAAGTTATTCTGTATTGATGGTGGTAGTTGGCACTTTGTAAAACAATCGTAAGAGTCTCATCTGGTTGTTGTGGCAACAGTTGCTAGTGACCTTATTTGACTGCCATCAATTGTAAATGGTCACATGATCTGATTGGCAGAAATTTTTGATCACATGTTCATAATCACCTTATTTGATTGGCAGCAACCTTATTTGATTGGCAGCAGTTAGTTGCCCTGCTATCCAATACTGGGGGTATCCTGATTTTAGGGGAAGCAGTTGTTGATTGTCAACCAGATTTGACAGCCGTCCATTGTTAGTCATCATCCTATTTGCGAAAAGTTGTTGATGGCCACCTCAACAGGCAACATCAGTGGCATAAACCTGATTTAGACAGCAACTGTCGTAAATAAGAAGATATTTTCAACAATACTGTATTTGAATGTATATATTGCATACGTACTTGATCGAATATAGAAAAATGATGGATAAATTTATAATTTATGTCGAGTGAAACAACTATAAGTGGGGTGTTAACTATTGGATTGCACCTCACTAAAGACACTGGTTATTAAATTGAAATCCTCCCCCACCCCCTTCCCCCGGACTGGCACAAATTTGTTATGTTAATGTTGCTCGTTTGAAATGCACTTTAATTTTGATGCAATTCATATTGTGTGTTAACCATTCCCAATGTCAAGTTATGACCAATAAATACAGCATCCAACTTTCTCAGTTTCATTGTGAAGTTGTTTGATATTTTCGTATAAGCTTTTAATTTTCGATGTTTTGCAAAGTACATTGCATTTCACTACCTATATACTGTCAATTCCTACTGTATTATAAAAACATGATTGAATGTACAGTACGGTAAAGGCAAGACACTTTTTATACCTTGTTTCGCAAACTTGTGTTTTTTAAAGATCGTAGAAGGAGAGTGGAAAAAATAATAAAATTTATTTTCATATTTAGCAAATGGTTCTGCTACAGACATCCAGACGGGAAAAAAATTGTTGGTGAATGTAAGCAGTATAGTAGCGGAATCGTTGAATGCTTTAAATTTTTATAATCAAGAAGAAACATACATACTGTGTCTTATTTTTGGAGATTTCGGCGGCGGGTGTAATAAAAAATTAAGAAAAACATTTGTTTTTTTCTGAAATTTGCATTTTTCATGGCGGCAGATGCGCTAATTGGCCATAATAAAAATTTTATTTTTATTCGAAACCGTTTTTAGTGGGCTAGACAAGGTATAAAAAAAAGCTTGCCTAATAGAATAATTAAGAAAAAGAACAACAAAAACAAAACAAAAAAAACCCTGGAGAGAACACATGCTTTTGATACAAACGCGATAGTGTTTAGTAAAAAAAAAATAATGTTCTGATTATTTTACATTCACCTTCATACAAAAATTTAGAGGTTCTGTACAAGTGGGTTAATTTAAGTATTTAAAGTTATTAGAGTTAGCTGCAGAGCATAGGCAATATATATATAAGTAGATAAAATATATTTTATGTATATACAGTATATTTATAGCATAATTTTTTATATCATGATTTATATATTTTAAAAAAAATATCGTTTTGGAGATCTCAATATTGGCTATTACTATAATATTGATATACTGTACTGTATAAAGTATAACAGTAATTTGATTAGTCGAAATTTTAAATAATAAAAAAATTCAAATACTATTTTTGTTAAAAATAATACTTTATTAAATTTTCGGCCACAAGTTTGGCGTTTGCAAATGTGATTTAACGCACAGCAAAAACTCCTTAAGTGGAGTAACATGATAAAAGAATTCCATCAAATTTACATTGGATAATTCAAATACGAATTACACATACTGCACTGTATAGGCATACTATTTTATTCAGGAAAAATATGATTTGAATATTACTGTAATTTTGTAGCTCTAAGGTCTTTAAAATAACAATTTGAATTTAATATTGATTTAGTTTTGATTTGACACAAAAAGTACATTTTACCCTTAAAAGGGGATGGACCCATAGTGGAGTGCAGGGGGTGCGGAGGCTTCAGGGCGGTGGGGGTTATACGATCATAAGTAATCGGTAATAATGGACGTGCTGAAACCAGGTCTGCCGAATAGAAACACTAATTTACTTATTACAAGATGTCTTGCAATCTATTTTATACTACAGTATTTTCTACAAGTACCAGTTATACTACAACAGTAGTATCATGCACGTGCACAACAGGATCCCAATATTAGTAAAACTTGTATGACCATGAGCTTGTATTGTAGTTAGCATGCACACGCGCAACAAAAGAAAATCTCGCAACATACGTCGATTTAGGACTATCAAACAACGCAGTAAAGCCACTGGAGTTTCAAAATTCTAATTCTGATTATTAGTAAAACCTTATAGTAAGACCTTGTAGTGTTGCAGTGGCGTAGCTAGCGGGGTCAAAGGGGGGGGAGGTACGTGCCCCGGGCGCCAGGTTTGAGGGGGCGCTGAAATGGGAGAATAAGAGTAAAAAAAATAAGCACTTTTTAGAAAAATACTACGAAATTGATGTATGTCGTCGGGCATAAATATTTTCCAGTTAATAATAAGAATCTGAATGTAGTTGTTTTTATTGGAAAATATTTAGAATGTGATTTCTTTTTAGTCCATTTAGATAAATACAACAGCCTTACAAATTAGGATAGGCCTAATGGTAAAGTTGTATACAAAGTTCCGGACATTGCAGTTTTAATAGTAAGAAACAGGGGTGGGGGCCAGGTCCCCCTTCGGGGATAGCTCGAAGCTCGATCACGCCCACTTTCTACTCGTCAAGGAACCCCCTGGCGCCACCCTGGTAAGAAAGAACATAGGCCTATGAGAGCAAGGATAATAATAGTTATTCGGGTTTAAATAATGTTATTTAGACAGTGCATGATATGGACGTACGGTACGGATATGCTTAGGGTCTATACAACCAATATCAATTTATTTCAAAATATTATAATTATAATGGGTGTGAGGGGGAGAATATTCAACTCTTGCCCCTGGGCGCCAGTGACCTCTACAGTAGCTACTCCACTGTCTACATTTAGCATGGTACGGAGCCCCTAAAGGGACATGGTTAGAAAAAATATTTCGATAGAACGAAATAATATTTCGGGAGAACGAAATAATTTTTGAGGGAACGAAATAATGTTATTTGTCTGAAAGTTATTGTCATGACGTTACACTTTTTTGGGTTAAGGACCTTTCGCAGTGTCCAGTTGCACATTTCGTTTAAGTCTTTTTGGAGCTCTAAGCAATCTTCTCTGTTTTTTATTTGTAGATTATAACATCATCTGCAAACGTGAGAGCCCCATGATTTTTTTGGGGGGTGGGGGGTTACCCTCGGTAAATAAAGTTTAATAAAAAAATAAATAAAGTTTATTCAGGGGCATGGGCGTCGATCGGCAAGAGACAGTGGGACACGTCCCCCGCCAATTCAAACTAGGAGGGACATCATATAAATTCCCCCACCCCATTCACAATTTCATTATTTCAATTAATGTTATTGCACAATATGAGTGGGCTTCTGATTCAAGATTACGAGGTTAAACACTTGTTTTTATATTGTCTATGGTACTCTGAAAATTCCTCCTCATCAGAATGCGTGTCCATCCAAGGAGGGAGTTATAAAATATAATATTTTTTTTATTTGAACATTATTGTACACCTTTAAATTGGTGGCAATAGGACTCGTAGTTCACAACATTCAGATCAATTTGATATTTTGGTTTCAGCAATTTTTATTTAATTTAACAAAACTTGATGTTTATTATTATTTTTTTAATTAATTTTTTTTGGTTTAATTCTTAATCTTTGCTTGTTGAGTCATTGTGTATAAGAGACAGGGTGTAAAATGCTTTCTTCAAAGCGTAGGATGCGATTCAATGTACAATTTTTATAGAATTTAATGATAATTAGTGGTGTTTTTATCTATTTGTAACCGCGGTGACATCAGTTTTGCCGGTCAAGGATGTAGCCTCGGTCCTATGTATTTTTACCGAAATAAATAAATAAATAGACAGAGGAAAACTTAAAACTAAAAAAAATCAAAAATGATTAAAATTGATAATACTGATCATGGACAATCGGTAAACAATTAAGTCTAGTCAGGCCTATAAAACAAACCATGCCTACAGGTAAAAGTCGTATTTTTTGTCTTTTATATTCGTTTTTG
The DNA here is from genome assembly GCF_011630105.1 of Anneissia japonica. Taxonomy (NCBI): domain Eukaryota; kingdom Metazoa; phylum Echinodermata; class Crinoidea; order Comatulida; family Comatulidae; genus Anneissia; species Anneissia japonica. The sequence goes on along the minus strand of NW_022731233.1, from coordinate 148,207 downwards.
AAAATTTTAAATGGTGGAAATAAAGGATATGAAATATGATATGATATGAATTATGATATGATATATGCTATGATATGAACCACTGCTGCTCTAGAAAAAATGAAATCCTACTTTATAGTCGCAAATCAGCATTCGGATTTTAAATTTACTTTCCCGAACGTGTTTGTCATTGGCTGTTGCTGGTACAATACTACGTTCTGATTGGCCTAGATTGAAATTATAACAACATTCAAAAAATCAACTCTGAGGGCTAACAAAAACAGTCGCCGAACACATGAGATTACCCGATGCGATGCAGAAAGTTGCTTTATAATTCAAGTTTTTTGTGCTTTTGGCCCATAAATTATTAGGCCTAGTCTGTGTTTGGCAGGCTAAATACATACAGGCCTACCTTTGAACGTAAGTTATATAGGCCTAGGCTAGGCCTAGGGAATAGTAGCAAACCTTTGATTGTCGCTAGCTAATCTTGGCCTAGGCTAGTTAACTATACTAGCCTAGTAGTAGGCCTAGGCCTTGACGCATTTATAGTGGCAGGGTTTGATTAGGGTAGGATAGGCTAGCCAGGGTAGGGCCAGAGGCTAGGCCTAGTCTTGCCTTTTTTTTCTCGAGTTCTGCGAGTGCTTCCACGAAGCCTACAGTATCTAGGCTACTGGCTAAGCTACAGCTAATCTAGGACTCTATATATATATATACTGTATATATAGCCTAAACCTAGGCTAGGCCTAGGAAAAGAGTGATTGCAGTAGGTATAATATAGGCCTAGTCCTAGCCTACTAGGCTTCTAGCTAGGCCTAGGCTAGATTAGAACTAGCTAGGCCTAGCCATGAAATGAGGAAGCAGGTAATTTTCATTTGAAAATCAAATGAGCTGAATGAAGATAAGAAATTTATGATAAGAAAACAAAATATTGGAAAAGGTCAGGATTTTATAGCCTAGCCGGCCTAGGATACACCAGGGAGTTGTTAAAAACTCCCTGGATACACGGTATATTTTTATGTATGTAGGCCTAGTGATTTATAGCGCTAATACGGTTTCGCATCCAAATGTAAAATTAATTACTAATTATTTAACACTTACAATTATTCAATACTAATACATTCCTTGATGATTTGACTTTCCAATAATCCACTTTATCCAATAATTATGGTTTTCTAATTAAGTTAATTAAGACGGTTAACATATTCGCGGTGCACCATTTTCATACCCGGCTTTGTAGTACACGTCAACACTTTTGCGGTGTTGCCAGAATCGGGGCAAAATTATATGGTGGTTGCCAGATAGGTGTGCGCTGAGTTAAGCGTGCCTAGTGGAAATAGTATGAATGTCACTCAAAATGTTAATCTACTTTTCGCTTTTTTATTTTATCTTCATCAAGAATAATACATATTACAAAGAGACAAAATAGTTAATACAAAACAAAAATACAAGTTACGAAAGATACATACTACAAAGAGACGAACTAAAAAACAATACACGTTTCCGCAATTATTGATCACAAAAATTACAATTGGGTACAAATTATATGGCAGACGCTGGAAACCTTGGCAGTCGTCGACCATGGTGCGGCGGAGGAGAGTTGATTGTGTTGAGAGATCGGGTGTTACTATCAATATACAGTACCATCCTAATTATTGGTTAATTAACTTAATTAGAAACCATAATTGTGGAATAATAAGTGGCTTTAATATGAAAGTCAGTCATCAAAGAACATGATAGTGTTGAAAAATTGTAAATAATTTGGTAACCATTTTCAGGGCTGGATGCGAAACCGTATTAGCGCTGGATTGATATAGGGTATAGATCTCAATGTGCCTTGTACAGTAGGCCTAGGGCCTATTGTATTGTGTAGAATAGTGTTCAAGACTAAATGCTAGGTTAGGCCCAATTATTATGATTCAAATTAATTATTTTCGGCAGTATTTTATGTTTTAACAAATGTTGTTCTTTAAATTTTAGTTTGAAAAATGGCTACCATGTACAGATCACCTCTAGGTAGCCTTGTTCCTGGAACCCAAGGGACACCGAATGGAAGAACACGTCGGTCATGGTTTTACGGAACACCCCACAAGGAGGAAGAGAGACAAGAAGATGTTCCTATTCTGAAACTGACTTACTTCACTAAAAAGGTGATGCTTTGCTTTGATGATGTTCTAATTGGGAAGGTGAAGACACGTTATCTTCGTATTGAGAATCCATGCGACTTCATTCAGACTGTCTACCTTGAGAAGTTTCCATTTGACAAAGGATTTAATGTGACTGAAAGAGAATGGACATTGCAAGGTGAAGGACATCTGCTCCTGCCAATTACATGGTGTCCTATTAAAGATGGTAATGTTAGAGAACTTGTAACATTTAAGTTTGAAGGAATGCACCGGCTGCAAATAATATTGCTTGGAACAGCTAAGCCTGCAAAATTGAAGAAGGTATCTTTTTAGAATTTATTTATTTTTACCTTTTAAATGTACAGTAATTGTAAAGTTAAATAAAAATGGCTCAACAAAAAGAGTCAATATATTCATAAAACAATCAATAAAAGAAATGATCAGATTAATGATACAAGGTTGCAATTTTAATTAATTTGTTTGTTTGTTTTTTTTTTATAGCAGCGACGAACACTGGGATCAATCCAGCCGTCTAAAAGATCAACATTAAAAAAGGTTCATGAAACAAAACTTCGGCCATCAAAACCACCGTGGCAAGAAGTTGGGGTTGAAAATGTTGACCCTGCCTGCAAAACCAATTATGTGAAGAGGAAAAGTGATTGTAAAAAAAACAAAAATTCTACAAGGAATTCTCTGGATCTTGATATAAAGGCAGAATTTCATGCAAATTTTCAAAAAGATGAAGGCTTGAAAGCTAATGGTGTGACAGAGGTACCTGTTGGAAGGTCACCAGTTCATGCTGGTGTGGTAGGTGTATCTGCTAAAAGTTCATCAGTTCATACTGGTGTGACAGATGTATGTGTTGCAAGCTCATCAGTTCATGCTGGTGTGGCAGTTGTATCTGCTGAAAGTTCACCAATTCATGCTGGTGTGACAGATGTATCTGTTGGAAGCTCACCAGTTCATGTTGCTGTGGCAGATGTATCTGCTGAAATTTCACCACTTTATGATGAGTTTGAGCATGGCAGCACCTTACCAACTGAAATGTTGACAATTCCGACCAACATTAAAAGAGAAACCGTTGTCCTGAGTGACCTACCGTGCTCCCCAGCGGTTGCACTTAACCTACCCGATGTCTCAGATTCAGATACAACTTATGTGGTCTCAGAGATGCGAGTTAATGAATCTATTCAGTGTGAAAGGTCACCAACCCCTACACAAATTGACTGCCAAGAGGAGCAGGTAAAAGATAATGATTTGAGATTTACATCATCTACAGTTACTAAAAGTAAACAGGTGGGCAGTAAAACTGAATCATGTGTTAACAGTGCAAGGATGCTACCCTTTAGCTCAATGCAAGATGATGAAAAAACAAGTCATTGTTCTTTGGAATGGATTGCATTAAACAACAAAAAAGACAGTTCCATGAAAGTAGATTCAAAGAAGAAAAGTTCGACAAAGACACCACATACATCAAACGTAATTCCTTTGCAGAGACGTAGCATAGCTCCAAAAGTAACGAGCAAGCGGACACGGGATGAAAGTACAGAAAGTAAAAAGAGAGTGAAAAAGTCTGAAGTGTCTATCCCACGGCAAAAGATAGCATTAAAGCCCAAAAAATCTGATAAAAAGTCGTATAAAGTGAAGACAGCAATGAAGGGAGTCGCAATGTCCCATCTAAAGCTGAGCAAGGGCAAGGCAACAGGTATAGTAGATTTATTATTTAGTTCATTTATTTTTTTATGAACTTAAATTCATTAGCTTCACAGGCATTTCTGAAAGTAATGGAAACAGCATGCACATTTAGAATTTAGACTTGGTTCAAAATTTGAATGGTTTTTGTGCTTAGCATTTGATATCAAACTTTATATTTCAGCTATCCCACGCCATCCAATGCCATTTGCTGCAAAGAATATGTTCTATGATGAGCGTTGGATTGAGAAACAAGAATGTGGTTTTGTCAAATGGTTGAACTATATATTGACTCCAGATGACTATTCTTCAGATCCCAAGTGCAAGTCTACCAAAGGTAGAGTAAAAACTGGTATTGTTTGCTAAGTTGTATTTCCTAGGAGGTACAGTATATCATGGTAGTTTTCTTACTTTAATTTAAGCCGTTAGATCTCCTTAAACATCATATTGAGACGTAAGCCAGCCACTCACTGCTTCGCTTGAAGGTCATATGACCATTTGCTGACGAATTTAACTCTGTTCCATGTGAGCTTTAGATCCGACAACTGTCTGCTAATGGTCAGTAGCAGTCTGAAAGGATCCTTACAAAGGGTCCATTGCACGTGCGCGCTGTGGCGTTGCATTCTCCATGGAACTGCTTCGGCCGACTACCGCCATGCACAGTGGTTGGTCGGCTTTAGTTTATAGGGCACGCAATTGTTTATTCCATCTTGTTAGATGGTATTTTCAAGAAATTTTTTTAAGCATTTTTGAGAAAAATCAGGATTTGAAGACCAGACATGAAAATGTGTCCTATTCAGAAAGTGCAATATATACAATCTCATCCTCATAGCTCAGTAGAGCAACTGAATTGTAATCGTAGTTTCTCCACTTAATTTATTCTAGTTGATGCTGCCAAGCTTTTCATGTCTGCAAGTAATACCTGCAATGCAGGTGCACCAAGTAAGGAAGTCTTGTCTTTAAGAGCGTACTCGGCAAAACGTCGCATGTCCAGCCTACGTCGTGGAGCTTGTTCATTGTTCCAGAGTGAACCGGTCATAAGGGTCATCCAGAAGATTGAGTCAGAGGTTGAAAGAGGCGGTTTGGAAATTCGAAAAGATAAACATGTGCATGCCGATTATGGTAAATAATTAATTAATAAATAATTTATTGATATTAAAATTCTTGGTTTTTCCAGTGATTTTTTTATTGTTAAAAGTAATTTGGTAATAGTATAGTGTATTTTGCACATTGCCTCCATACCCTTTTTGCCAAATACAGTACAGTAATATTAAATGTTGGTGTTCAATTCACATTACTCCAAGTGACACCAGCTTCTGACTTTAGTCTGATTAGAAACCCAGACCCAGTTACTTATTTTTTTATCTTTCTGACTAAAAATTAACTTAACCATTGTAATTTTATCTGTTTTGGCAAATGTGCACTTCAATTTCTACAATATTCATATGGTAATAACATTTTCATTTTCAAGTAACCATTTCAGTCCTGGGGCAGATTGCTATAAAACGGTCTTAACTGGTAGTCTTAACTTCTCGAATAAAGCCGACTTTATCGCTTAGACGGTCTTACTAAAGTCATTCCTCTAAGACCATTGCTATAAAACGGTCTTCTCTAAGACCGCTTTGAGTATTGAAATGCAAACAAGCACTCTCTGGTAACGTAAGATTGGGGGCACCATCATGCGTGCTCAATGCACGCAAATTTATTGAAATGAACGTAAATAAACATAGACCTATCTTTACAGATGCTAAGAAGCATGCGGAATATTCGTCATTCGATTCTCCGACTTTGACGATCTAGGCCAAGGTCTTGCCATTGCACTGTTGAATTAATCAACAGAATGCCATGATGAAAATGATTTAAGACCGTTTTAAGCCTCCTCCGAGTAGGCTTTAAAATTTAAGATGGCTAACTGGTTAGACCGCGGTATAGCAATGGTCTATAATCATAGACCAGTAGTGACGTCTCGATTATAGCCGGCTAACCATTAAGACCGTCTAAAGACCGCTTATAGCAATCCGCCCCTGGTCTCACATACATTATTTGTTGACCTTTTGCGTTTTTTTTTTTTTTAAGGTATCAAACAGAACTTTCTGAACATGATGCTATCTTACAATCCGTTGTGGTTGCGAATTGGCCTTGAGGTACGTTTAATACAAATTTGGTAAACATTTTTTTTTTTTTTTGTGGGAAACTGAATTTGGTAAAATTACAATGAAATATCACCAGAGACCGAAAAGTCCACTGATTAATCTCAGATAAGTATAATACATACTCCAAGTATTGAAATACACGCCATCGTGTTGGGATTCAATATTTCTACATTAATTATGTCATCATCAGGAATGAAAAAATTATCCATATTAGCAAGCTTATATGCACTAGTACCAAAAGTGTTTAACCAATCAAAACATTACCTCTAGTAGGTGACATAGCAGTGATTTAAACAAAAGATCAAAGTATTCTTACTCTAATGATCAAAGATACTTACAAAAACAAAGAAAGCTCTTTTGAAGCTCTGAGCCCATTGTTAAATAAAGGGTGTAATCTACGCATAGCGAATGCTTCTTTAAACAATAGGATTGACCAGTTTCGGGAGCTGTCAATAATGTTAGTACTAGAAAATATTAAACTTAATTTATTACTTACATTACAGACGACATTATCATTTTCAAGTATACCCTGTAATCCTAAAACATATTGGAATGCCTCACAGTTTTTAACATGATCAAATATAACACTATCAGATCGTGAAGAATGTTCTTTAAGTCTGGTTATTAAGCACCTATCTGTCTTACCAATATAATCACTATTGCAGCCTGGACATTTAAATGCACCAGAGGATGTGCATAAAAATATTAAAACAAATTGTGTAATTTTGTTGGCACATTATTTTGATGCTTTAAATTACAGACAATCTATGGAGAAATGTTACCAATTGAGAACAATGCTGACATGGTTGGTTTGTCGCGGTTCATCGTCACTAGAATGCTGAGTAATCCTGATATCGCTGCCCAATATGCCCATCCTACAGTGCCAGCCCTGTTTAAGCAAGGTAATACATGTTGATAATTTTTCAAAGGAAATTTCAAGCTGGTGGCAGTGTGAGTGGATTAAAAACTATGTGTTGTGTGCACTTCATCATGTTGCGTTCTCTATGGTAAACTAATCAATGTGGAAATGTGTCTGAGACTTGAGTTGTGTAAAGCGCTATATAACAACGTACATATTATTTTTATCGACACTAGCTTACTTCATGTGTAGATGTCTCCCATGAATGAGGCTAGCACACTTGGCCAGATTAAATCGGTGTAAACAAATCAATATTGAATGAATGTTTTTATTTGACTTAGTTTAATATAAATATTGTATTATATTTTGTCCATTAAAATTGTTCATTGGTGTATAGCATTAACAATTAAATTTTTTATCTGCACATACTGAGCAGATAGCTGATGTATATCCTTGCATTTTTTATTTCTATTCTTTACAAAATAGGGTATGAGGATTGCCTGAACAAGTTTATTTTGAAGAAGTTTCTAATGCTGGTGTTTTTCTTGGACCGTGCCAAGCTAACCCGTCTCATTGACCACAATCCTTGTCTATTTTGCAAGGATGCAGAGTTCAAGGTACAGTTTAGTTTCCTTCTAATGTTATTGACTTTTTTTTTCTTTTGTACATTTTCTTTAGCTTCACATAAAGTTTCTACTGCAAGATAGATTGCTACTGTAATGTACATGTATATTCTTTTTTTTCACCTGTTGCAAATTACAATTATTAGTACTTGCCCTTTCTCCTCTTCCTACTGTGTGAGCACTTTTAGAAGTTATCTCTTCTCTTTCTAGTATGTTTGTATCCCTCCCGTTCCTTTTGTGTTTGCCACTCTCTGCAATGTAACCCTCACCTTTCTAGTGTATGCCATTTCAATGGGAAGCTTTCGATTGCACGACAACGGTAGGACGTAGAACGTGATGACGTCACTAAAAGTCATCTGCGCATGCGAGAACGTTAAGGTCACCTCGTCGAGTAGATTCTGGAACGTAATTTGGCTAAATCTACATATGCAGAGAACGTAGGACGCCAGGTAGGACGGCCACGCATGAGTGATTCCGTTCTAGTGTCGAATCGTCGTACAAAACTAAAACTCCCTATTTTCAGAGTGTACCATTCCACATGTAACTGTGTCTACCATTCCCTTTCCAAAGTGTATCCACCCCTTTCATAATGTATCCCACTCCTTTCCAATGTGTGTACCCCTCTCTATTTAGAGTGTATCCTTCCCCTTTCCAGTATATGTACTCCTTCCCTTTTAAAAGTACAATATCCCTCTTCAGATTAAGTACATCTTCCATTTCCATAGGTTACGCCTTTCCCTTTCTAAAATATGTGCCTCTCCCTTTCCAAAGTGTACCCTCTTCCAAAATATGTACAGTACTCTTAGTTTTGTCAGAGTGCATTGTAGAACATTTCATGGATCTAACAACTGGTATTTTCCATCAATTTCTTCCAGTCAAGCCGTATGCTTCTTTTGTCATTTTCCCGGGAATATCTAAAAGGTGAAGGTGATGTGACCCGACATCTGAGTTTCCTTGGCTACTGTGTCACTCATAAACAAACACCTTTGGATGAGTTTGACTTTGCAGTGACAAACATTGCAACAGACTTAAGATGTGGTGTCAGGCTTGCGTAAGTATGCTATAAGTACATTTATATTAATTCAACTTAAAAAAGTTATTTAATGCTATCTTTACATACAGTACAATAAAAACCTTACTCCTATACATTCTATGAAAATTAGGTTGATACACTCCACGAAAGTGTCAATTCAAAACCTTGCAACCCCAATTCAGACTTTTCTATTTCACCACTTTGGAAAAACTCTACACAAGTTACATAATAAATTGCTTTATACAAAAACCAGTGGGCTTCTGCTTAGTGTCATTATAAAATGAGTGGTTTAAAGTCCCACTGTTCCTGTGCAGATATTAGCTATATCAAGATTTAGGAAATATTTATAGTGTGTTATTGTGTACTGTTCTTGAAAATTTAATATATAAATATGTTAATATCTGATGTAATTTAATGTACTGTAATTTTATCTTTCAGTCGAATTGTTGAGCTTTTATTGAGAGATTGGAAGTTGTTGCATGAACTTCGCGTACCTGCAATCAGCCGTTTACAGAAGATTCATAACATGGAAGTAGCCTTCAAAGCCATCAAGAAGAACTTTCCAACAATTGAAGGTTTTTATAAAACATCTTAAACTGGAAATAAAAGGCCAATTTAAAATTAATGATTTTTAGTTATTTCATTGTGCTATATAACATTCTATTTCAAGGGTTTTATTTGTTGTTGTTGCTTGCAGGGTCTGCTGTGGATCCAAAAGCCATCGTTGATGGTCATCGAGAAAAAACTCTGAAGTTACTGTGGACAATCATCTTTCACCTTCAGGTTGGTGCTCCACTCAAACAGTTCTTCGTCCAAATGCAAGTAACCACTAATTCCCTTGTTCTTTTCTAGCATTAATATATTTAATGTATACATGTGTTTTTTGTTTTTTTTTCAGGTGGGATCACTTCTCAACAAAGAACAACTGAAAAATGAGATATCTTTTCTCAAGAGGAACAAGCTTGTGCATGTCAGTCTTGCATCAATACAGTCACATGGAGGTTCTGATAGACCTGTCACCAATCTGAATGAATCTGATGTGAATTTCAAAAATGAGGAACTGAGCTTATTGTTTCAGTGGTGTAAAGCTGTGTGTTCAATATACAACCTACAGGTACATTGTAAAAAACTTACATGTTCTCTTTGTTGCATTTGTTTATGTTTATATTCTCTAATTGAGCATATATTAATAGCTAACAAACAAATAGATGAACTTGCTAATTCTCTCTAGCACAAATCATAACATATATAGCCTACTTTTGATGCATTATCATTTTCTGAAAGTATAGAAACAGTTTTAGGGGAATATCTAGTTATCTCATCTTCGTTTACAGAACATTGTATTCTTAGCTTATATTGGTTTCTCAAGCTATTGCTACAGGCAAAAGCTTTTATGTTGAATCCTGTAACTGAATGTTTGGCTTAAATTAAGCTTACTGCTCATCTGCATTTTTGTTTTGGTTTGAAATTGTTAGAGGTTTCAGTTGTAAACTGAGTCCCTTTACAGGTTCATACATCCATTGTATTCAATAATAACTGTTGAAAAAAGTAGTATCATATACTAATTTGAGTAAGGACAACATGTTTGTGCCGATTTACTGTCAGGGCACGTGCACAGCTCTGGAAGAAATATATCGTAGCATCATACTTTTAAATGTCTTACCATTATTGGCATATTTTGAGTTCTTATTTATGTCTATTAAAATATCATTAAAAAAAAAAATTTACAATATTAAACACAAGTCCACAAAATGTTGGTCGAGGACTTGTCACACTACAAAAGCAACACATGTGAGAATTCATTATTCAAATTATGTTGGTGCAGTACAGTGAAAAGAGCAGCAGAGCTCCTCCTTTCGGACATCTGTGGGTCCACCCCTCTAGAGTCCTTTTTTTAGCTGGCAAAAAAAAAGTGTAAATAGCCAGCAGCTTTTATCTTCTTTAGGGGTAGGGGAGGGTCATTCATGAGAATAATTTTTAGGCTGATATTATTGTTGGTTTTTAAATCAGGAATCAGGAGGAAGACAAAAAAAATGTTCCCCAAGTCATTTAAACTTATTTCAATCAACCTTTCATTTGTACTTACTTCATTCATCCTATAAATAATCTGGACCCACCCCCTCATACCTCACAGCCTAGAAAAAAAAGGAAGTCTGAAATATCAATAGCACCGCCAACATTTTGACACTTTTTTGCTATTTTCATAGTGAGAGTACATCATAAATGTACATCATAATTTCTCGAATTAAAACTGTTTTACTATGGTTGTTTTTAGTACCTTCTTTTCCATTAAAGTTATGTTTAATTTAAGTGAGTAGATAGTGTGTGTTTCCTCGACTACAAAACCATTTTAAATGTTTTTACTAAAGCTGACATTTTGCATTTTTTGCAAGAAAAAGAAAGTAAATGTAGCTGTTTAATATCTTAACTTTCCATTTATACTGTTTTTGTTTTTTAATTTACAGATAGATAATTTCACTGTATCATTTTCTGATGGGCGTGCATTATGTTACCTTGTACACCATTACAATCCTACATTACTGCCATTTGATAAAGTCCAGCAAGCTACAACGCAACAACAGTGGCAACAATCTGGACATCAGTCGGATGGTGATGATAGCTTTGATGGTACATGGAAAAATACATTCAACCCAAGTAATATCTTTATTATATTGTATGCTGTATCTGTTAAAAGGATATTTGAATACCTATTGCAAAAAAGTATTAATGTTGATGTTGAATAAGATTTTGAAAAGTACATTGTGTACTATTTTCTCATTTCCTATTTTTCATGATAGGTACTGATCAAAATAGTGACTTTGAGAAGCTGTTGGAAAATGAAAGAGCCAACTATAAACTGCTTTTTGATAAAGTAAAGGAACTTGGAGGTGTGCCATTGATGATTAAGTGCAAAGACATGACTAACACAATACCTGATGAGAAGGTAAGTTTAGAAAGAGTAACCATATTTCTAAACATATTCTCAATGAGCAATTAAATTTCATGTGTACACTCACATTAATGTGTCAGTCAGGATTCCAACAGATGTAGTGCTGACAATTGACTTGTTTGATGAGATACACCTTGTCAGTCAAACATTTAATAGTGTGTGCAGTTTTTAGTCCCATTTCAAAGCTCAGGGAGAAGTAGTTTTTTGTGGGTTTTATTTTTTTATTTTGAGAAACTAAACAACTCTGGTGTCTGAGTAATTTAAACACAGGGTTCTAGAGGGCGAGCTTCTTCACCACCAAGCTGCTGATGTAGTCCCACCACAAGCTCATTTGAATGGGTAAAGATTTGTAACAAAAATGTGGAGGGTGCTAAAGCAAAACATGTTAAATTGTTTTGATTGACTTCGTTTTCACTTTGCCTTGTTTTTATATGAAATTGAATAACATTTGTTTTTTGGTGATTTCAGGTTGTGATCACATACGTAACATACCTGTGTGTCCGTCTGCTGGATCTTCATCATGAGTCTTGCTCGGCTCGTGTTATCCAGTCTGCATGGAGATTGTACAAAATTCGAAAATCTGTTCGTCTTAGCAAAGTTAGTACATGTTTTGATTCTATGCATAATTATAACATTATATTGTACTAGCTAATAACAGCTCTTGTGAACCTTCACTTGCTTTAGCTGTTATTTCACTTTCTGAACAATGCAAATTACTAACTAAATGTGGGGTTTTTTTTAACTAAGACCCAATTTTAAAAATTGTCACAGAATCAACATTGCACACCTTTAACTTAATGCCATATTTCCAATCATAAGAAATAGGTGAATGCTTACATTTCATGATGACTTGTCCTTTAGGTCAAGAGGTCATGTATAATTTGTTTAGATGGCCCAAAAATGTTGTCAATAATCCAAAGCCATTCCTGATGATAACATAATTAATGTCGAAATATTGAATCCCGACACTATCTTATCTGAGATTAATCAGTGGACCTTTTGGAATCCAAAGCCAGTTTCTAAACTTTTTCCAATAATTATTAAAACCCTCCAAATGACCAGGATACTCTTGAATTTTATATTTTGATATAGTTAAAAGAGACTTCAGTTGTGGTTATACAGAGAGCTGCACGCAGATACCTCAGAAATGTACAGAACAAGAAAACAGCTGAGGCTGTAGTTAAGATTCAGACCTGGTACCGATGTATTCTAGCAAAGAAAACATTGTGCAATTTAAGACAAGCACAACTGATGAAAGAAAAAGAAGAGGCTGCCAAGATCCTGCAGGTAAATGCATTTTATTTAGCCTCCCCCAAAGATATATGGTACAGTAGATCTGTGGTCTTGGTTTTGCATGTGCCTATTAAAGTGGCTAAATGGACTCCCAAGGAGGAAAACATTTCTATACATATTAACAACAAGGAAAATAACTTTTACAGAAAGGGAAAATCTGCTACAGTATAAAAATGAAAAAACAATTTAGATCTATAATTTGTAATTTTTTTTTAAAGCTATTTACAATTGAAAGTAAATCATGATATATTTTCATTAAGATATTGACATTTTTTTTTTTACTTGATGGTACTTGAAAACCATTATCAATATATAATTTTCTTTACTACAGCACTGGTTCCGATGTTACCGTACAAGGAAACATTTTGTGCAACTAAGACAGGCATCAGTATTACTGCAGGCAGCTGTAAAAGGATACCAGGCAAGAAAACACTTCAACAGTATGAGAAAAGCAGCTGTGGTTGTGCAGACCAGATACAGGTCATTACAATGTGCCAGGCAAACAAGACAGAGGTATATTTTGTACAGGACAGCAGTCGTTAACCTTCAGGCTGCCATTAGAGGAAATCTAGCTCGAAAGTTCACTAAACGTGTCAAAGCTGCCCGAATAATCCAAGCTGCATGGAGAGCATATAAGGCTAAATCTAGTTATGTAGAGATCTTAAAGGCTGCTATAAAGATCCAGGCTCTATTCAGAGGATATAGAGCACGCACATATTTTAGGAAACTTAAATCAGCTGCACTTGTTGTTCAAAGACGCTACCATGCCAATAAGAAGATGCTGATCCAGCAGATGATATACGGTATAACCAGGGGAGCATGTATAACTATCCAAGCTGCTTTTAGATCATACCTCTGCCGAAAAAACTATAAAAATCTGAGAAGAAAAATAATCAGCATGCAGTCATTGGTTAGAATGAAGAAAATCCGAAAGGAATTTCTTGAACGACGACAGGCAGCACTCACTATACAGTGTCAATTCAGAGCTTATTCCCAGGGATGCTCCGTTAGACATGACTACAATAAGCTGAAGTCAGCAGCAGTTAAAATGCAGGCTATTTTTAGAGCAATATTGGCTAGAAGACAAATCAATAATCTAAAAGCTGCTATCAAGTTGCAGGCATTTTTCAAAATGACTGTTGTTCGTAATAAATTTCTTCGACAGAAAGAAGCTGCTGTAAAGATACAAAGCTATTTTAGAAGGTATTCCTATCAAACATCTTACCAAAATCTGAGATCAACAACTCTATTTCTACAGAGAAATTTCCGTAACAACAAAAAAGCCAAAGATTGCCGAACTGTATATCAACAGAAAAGGCAGGCAGCTATTGTGATTCAGGCTTCATACCGAGGGTTAGTTGTAAAACGTAACTACCTCAAAGTCCAGGAATCTGTCATAAAACTTCAGTCTTGCATTCGTTGTAAGCAACAACAGAACCGGTTCTTCAAATTGAAAAATGCAGCTGTAATCATTCAAACAGCATGGCGTAGCTATCAGCTTGCGTACAAAATATTTCAAAATTATCAGCAAAAGAAGAAGGCCATCATTGTTATCCAGTCAACTTTCAGGGGTTATATCTTAAGAAAGCAGATGATGGAACGTAACAGAGCTGCTGTGTACATTCAAAATTGCTACAGGACCTATAAAGCTAGGTCCTCTTATGTGATGTTATGTATGGCAACAAAAACATTGCAGAGAAAATGGAGAGCATTCATTATGGGTAGAAGGCAGCGTATTGCATACAAAAAAACAATAAGTGCAACTATCAAGATTCAGTCAGTCTACAGAGGTTATCAGAGCAGGAAGCTCTTTCAGGCAAAGACGAATGCAGCCATCATAATCCAATCTATATACCGAGGTTATCAGAACAAGAAGATGTTTCAGCATAAGAAAAAAGCGGCCATCTTGATTCAGTCTGCATACAGAGGCTACCGCAACAAGACAAGTTTTCAGGAGAAGAAAAAAGCAGCCATCTTTATTCAGTCTGCTTACCGTGGCTATCAGAGCAGGAAGGTGTTTCTAGAGAAGAAGAAAGCAGTGACCATGATCCAATCTGTTTACCGGGGATATCAAATCCAAAAGTTTTTCCAAGCAAAGAAAAAAGCAGCCATCTTAATTCAGTTAGTCTACAGAGGGTATCAAAATAGGAAGGTGTTCCAAATGAAGAAAAATGCAGCCATCTTGATCCAATCTGTATATAAAAGTCATCAGTGCAGGAAGGTGTTCCTAAAGAAAAAGAAAGCAGCCACCTTAATCCAGTCTAATTTCAGAGGTTATCAGAAACAAAAGTTGTTTCTGGAGAAGAAAAAAGCAGCCATCATGATTCAATCTGTTTACAGAGGTTATCAGAGCTGGAAAGATTTTCAAGAAAAGAAGAAAGCAGCTATATTGATCCAGTCTGTTTACAGAGGTAATCATAGCAGGAGGGTGTTTCATAAGAAGAAGAAAGCTGCCCTCTTGATCCAGTCTTTCTACAGAGGTTATCAGAACAGGAGGGTGTACCAAGAGAAGAAGAAAGCTGCAATATTGATCCAGTCTTTCTACAGAGGTTATCATAGCAGAATGCTTTTCAAAGAGCAAAAGAAAGCTGCCATTTTGATTCAGTCTGTTGTGAGAAAATGGGTTGCTCAAAAAAGATACAATCAACTGAAACGAGCTGCATTAACTCTACAGGTGTACTATCGGGCTAAGATGATGAGAGACATTTGTTTCGCTTCTTTCCAAAAGAAAAAGAATGCAGCTGTACAGCTTCAGGCATGTTTCAGGAGGCATATCGTTTCAAGAAATTATCAGCTAAAACTGAAAAGTGCGATCAGAATCCAAGCATATGTACGTGGCTTTATACAGCGCAAAAAATACCTGAGATATCGTAGTGCTGTTTTGTCAATGCAAAGGCGTTACAGAGCTAAGGTGAAGGGAGAATATGACAGATTTGTGTTTCAATATAAGAGAGGAGCATGCATTGTACTTCAGTCTCAAATTCGAGGTTTTCTTGTACGTTCACAAATGAAAAAATTAAATTACGCTGCTTGTTGTATACAAGCTGCATACAGATGCCATAGACAAGTTACCAGGTACAAAGAGATACAGAAGTCGACAGCAGTGATCCAGACACGCTGGAGAGCTGTCATAGCAGGTCAAAAACAACGTAAAATGTTTCTGCATATCAAAAGTGCGACATGTTACCTTCAAAAAATGGTTCGACGATATATAGCAGCTCAGATTACTAAGCGTCAAAAGTCAGCAACAGTTATCCAGTCCTATTATAGGATGTATAAACAACGAAAATGTTTCCAGAAGTTACACAGCTCTGTTATTCTTTTGCAGGCATATTTCCGATGTTATCGTTCCAGACAGCATTTCATAAAAGTTAAGAATGCTGTGAGTGTTCTACAGACTCAATACAGGTCGTGGAAAGTCATGAGAACCGCACAGAGGAATTATCAATGCACGAGAGTTGCCACTATAAAGATGCAGGCTCTTTTTAGGTGCAACAGGGAAAGAAAACACTATTTAAAACTTAAATCTTGTGTTGTTTCAATGCAAACTAACATAAGGTGCAAGAGAGTAAGAAAGCAGTTCCTTCAGCTTAAGCAGAGTGTCATTTACCTTCAAGGAAAATACAGATCTTTGGTGAAATGCCGTCAGGATTATATAGACTATCATTATAAACGTGGAGCAACAATTGTTATTCAGGCAGCTTTTAGAGGTTATATTGTGCGTAAACAGTATCAATCAATATTAAAGGCTACTTTTAAACTACAGGCTGCAACTCGAAAATACATTCAGCAGAAACGATATCAAGACATGAGAAATGCTGTAGCCTGTCTTCAGCTATACTTCAGGGCTTACAGGAAAGGAAAGGTGCAACGCAGAATATATCGTCTAAAAAAGTTGTCAGCCATAACTATACAACGTACCTACAGGCGGTATGCATGCAGGAAATTGGAGAAGAGGATGAAGGCAGCAGTCACCATACAGGCTTTTTACAGATGCTACAAACAGCGACAGAGGTTTATTCAGTTACAAACTTCAGCTATGCGAATTCAAGGATATTTCAGATGCTGGCAGACACGGAAAAACTTTTTGAAGATGAAAGCTGCAGCACAAGTGATTCAACAGCGTTACAAATCATTGCTAGTATCAAGAGAATGCCATAATAGATATAAGTGCATGCTAAGTGGTTTCACAAAACTTCAGGCTGTATTTCGTGGTCGGCAAATACGTAAAGATCTCTGTCGTCAGCATGCTGCAACATGCATCCAAGCATGGTTCCGAATGTATGTTGCGAGAAAATTCTGGCTAGGATTTCGCTGTAATGTCATCCACTTACAAGCTCTTACTAGAGGTTGGCAAGCAAGGAAACAGTTCAAAATGACCTTGAAGCAACATAGAGCTGCATCATATTTGCAGAAAACATTTAAGAACTATATTGCTTTGAAGCGTATCAAGGTCAGTCTCTATGTTTTACAGATTAATTATTGAATTACTGTAATTAAAATTGTAATACGGAAATAATATTATTTACCCTATTTACATGCTTACCCATCAATTGATATTTTATAGTTATTAATTAATATAATTTTTGTCACTTTAGTGTAACTTTTTTTGGGAGTATTACTGTATCATTCACAGTTTTGTTGTAAAGCTACAGATTTGGTATTTTTAGGTAAAAACTCAATTCCATTTACTTTTTATCTGTTGATTCAGAAAATTATTATTCAGAAAAATATTTGTTAAAATTTTCATATTGCAGGAAGCAGAGAAACTCAGGGAAGCATGTATTCACCGTTTTGCAGCTGCTGTATATATTAACTTGGCAGCTATTCGTCTACAGAGGAGATACAGGTGTTTCAGAGCTCTGAAACTTGCCAGACAAAGACTGCATTCTCTAATCACCATTCAGGTAAATTCATTTTCTTGTACCTGTACTGTATAAAGCTGGGCACACTGCGTTGTTACGGCAGTTGTACCACTGTCGGACGACGAACCCAACTCTGATACCTGCAAGCACTAGACGATGTGACACTGTATGCTGATGTCAGTGGTAGTCTGAATGGATCGTCATTAAAAATTATTTGTTGCTTGTGTGTTGTTGCATTGCATTCTCCTTAGAATCGTATCAGCCATTGAAGTGGGCTGCATGGAGTGCCTGGATATGCTGCTGTCTGAATTTTCTTATGTTTAGAGGATACAGTATTTACAAAGGTTTCTTCACAATCAAATCCTGATGGTATACCATGTTAACAATATTATTTTGGTGAATATAGAAGTTACCTTAAGGCCAACTGAGACAGCGTCATTCACCATGGCCCTATGCCACAATCTTGGGTCATCGTGGGAGTATTTAATGTTTCATTAAGTTGCATTACAGTCCTCCCAGATAAAACACAATCTTAGTAGCTAAATGTACTTGGATTACCACCTCTTTGCCTTGCTCTATCTGACATCAGTTTTCTTATAATTGTACACATTCTTTTTTTGACAGAGGTGGATGAAATCAAGATTACAGCGTATTCATTATTTGAAGTTGCGTAGAGGCATGGTGGCCCTTCAGAAAGCAGTACGTGCACATCAGCAAAGACGTTGTAAAGCTGCTATTATCTTGCAGTCTTACATAAGAATGTACCTACTAAAAAAACAAATCAAGAACATAAATATGGCAGCTCTTTATATTCAGGTAAATTCACTGGTATTAGTGTCATTATTTTGTAGCGATACTTTAATAATATTAGTGAATTAACTACCTCTCAACATGAGAAAGTAATTTTATAACCGAAAAGGAAATGCCGTAACATAAGTTTTTATATCTACAGACCATATGGCGTGGTTATTGTGTCCGAAAGAAAATGAAGAGCAAGAAGCTAAAGTTGATTCGTGGACGATGTATAGCTGCTAACAAGGAAGCAACTGAGGAAAAGAAACTTTGCAATCGTACTGAAATAGCGCTTGATTATATAATGAGGTACAAGCAAGTGTCGCACATCCTTGAGGCTTTGCGAAATCTAGGTAAGCAAACTGTCTAGTAATTCCAAACTTGATGAAAGGTTAAACAGTGGAGATTGTTAATAATTTTCTGTAGAGCACCATTGTGTAGAGGAAGAGTTAAGAATTTGTTGGTCATGCAATTTCAAATGCTCTTGTAAGAATAGAAGAAGATAACATTGATGGCATACAGCATGATGCTTGACCAATAGTGAAGCGCATCTGTATGACACGCCCGTTTCCCAACTGTCCCAGAGATGCTGCCTGTGTAGCGATTTTTAGGCCATTAGGGAATTAGCCCACCAGCCTAAATAGACCCGAAATAATACTTAGGCATAGTAGAGGCATAGGTTAGGCTAGGTAGGTAGGTCAAAATTCGAATGCGTGTAGGATAGGATTACCGAAATAGTAGGACTTGGAAGGACAGTCTTCATTCTACATTTCTCAATTCTGGACATCAATTCATCATAATAATATTATAATGAAAACATTGATTTACTGTAGGGCCTACTGTATAATCAACATTGATATAATTAGTAACTTCTTGTGTTGCATATTACTTGCTATTATATGTAAAGAAGTACACAGTTTGTTTAGGCCAGGGCTGTGGAGAATGCTCGTTTTTGAAGCCTGAATTTATTGATTTTATTTTACAACAAACTATACTCTTCTTTCATTATTTTATAAAAGGGAATCATCAAAATAATCAAAACAATAAAGAAATGTGTGTCATATCATTTAATACTCATTGACATTTTAAACTGATGTGATTATGTGTCAAAGGCTACAAACAAGATTTTGTACTGTATATATTTTAAAAAATGTTGTTCCAATAAATAAAAATGAATGATTGACTCAGATTTCAGGACTCTTACATTTTTTTGTTTTTTTGTTCTGCAGTACAACAAGACCTGTGAAGCGGTGTATGAAATACCAGATTGTATTGGCTTCTTGGTTGAGCTGATTCAGATGTACCGTGAGAAGTCCAAGCTCTTTGTCAGCATTTGCAATCTACTTGCAGTGTTTTGCCACAATCCTCAGTATGCTCAGGTAGGTAATCAATTCAAGTAACCATCTCATACTACAAAGGTTTCATTATTTATTTTTATAACATTTTTATCATATTTTGTGAGGGTAATAAAGGTAGATTCACACCAAATTCGGTTCGTAGAACGTTTTCAATGCGCATCTTAGTATGCGCTGCTATTCTTTACCACTGATTCGATTTTCTTTTTTCATTATATACATTGTTTGAGCTAAGCTTGAAATTTCACCGTTATTTTTTTTTCATCAGGACATCCGACGTCAGCCAAGAGTTGCAGAGAAGATTCAGAGCATTCACCTACTGACTAGTAGAAAACACAAACTAGCAGTGCAGCGAAACATCGCCAAAAACCGCAGTTTGAATGCTTCTGCTCTAACCATCAGCAATAGTTCATTTGCATCTTCTTTCATTTTCAACACGCCTTGTAAACGAAAGCAATTCTCACCCGATTGGGATTTGACGGGTAAACCAGGTAGATCGGTGGAGGATCCAATGTCAGTGATCGAATTGTTGATGAAACTCTTACAATTGAAACCGAAATAAATGAAACAATAAGATACAAAATTGTTGACTTCATGTGGATAGAGAATAAAATAAAACAAATATTTGTACATATGATTTTTATGATTAGTGTGGGTAGCCATCTTAGTCAATATATTTACCGTAGTGTTATACAATAATTAAATTTAATGACCAGCACTTTACAGACTTGCTATTAAAGGAAGACTGTACAAACAGGATTAAGTCATTGGATGATGGATGCCTCAATTAGCAACATTAAGTAATAAGAATTACTAGTGTCATGCAAACTTGGAATCAACAGGTGAAACATTGCCAACCTACCATTTTGTAGCAGTCCCTGAGTCCATGTTAATGAAAAAGATACAGTAGTTGTATATTGAATAATTGAAAAGTAGAACTAGGTCTGGTGTACCATATTTTTAAAGAAAATGCAAAGATAATGCATTGCTATTATTGTCAGTTTATATAGTATTGCCTTTTTTTACAATGTATTGTTACTGAATATGCTAACACTGAATAAGACTAACACTATTTAGAGAGATTGCAGAACACAATTTCTATTGTTTGTAATTTCTGGTTACCGTAAATGCTCGAATAAGCGCCGCACCAAACCTGATTTTTTTTTGCCAAGTGCCACTCTCGCATAAGCACCGCAGCGCTTAATCAATAATGTATATGTGAAGAATGTGTTTTTTTTTTTCTTTTTACCATATTTATAGAGGATGACCCTTCCAGCGTATGCTAGAAAGTCGGCTGACATTCAGGGGCCCTCTTTAAAGAAATTAATTAGTGTGATGTCTTTTATCAGTGAAGTTTCTTTTTGAGGCTTTGGGAGTGGAGTTGTTTTTAGTCGTGAGGAAAAAGTCCTGCTGTAGCAGGAATTGAACCCTGGACCCTGGGTATACAAGGCAACCATCTTAACCACTAAGCTATTCAACTCCACTAATGAAACA
Source organism: Anneissia japonica (assembly GCF_011630105.1). Taxonomy (NCBI): domain Eukaryota; kingdom Metazoa; phylum Echinodermata; class Crinoidea; order Comatulida; family Comatulidae; genus Anneissia; species Anneissia japonica. The sequence continues at coordinate 126,996 of NW_022731233.1, read as the reverse complement.
CTTTGAGAAACAGGGTTTTAAATACAATGTATACAGCGTTCAAATGAATAAGTAACTCAATGAAGACACAAGCATTTCTTTATAAACATTTATTTTCAATGACGTACGACCTATGACTACTGAACTACCAGAATATGTGAGATAAGTATCATGGGAACAGGTATGAAAAAGCACCACGCCAATATTTTATAAACACCGCTCTGAAGCCTCCAAAAGTTGTATAAGCGTTGCTGCGCTTATTCAAGCATTTATGGTATTGCATAGATTGTAAATCACCTACTGTAATGTAATTGGTTTTAGATTATATAATCAGAAAAATGGATCGTGCCACATATGATGTGCTGACATTTGTTTGCTGAGTGAATTGCATATAATAAATGATTGTTTAGTTAAACCCCACCATAACATACTTTTTTTAACTTGTGTTTGTATTCTTCACCCTGTCTATTCAATAACACGTTTATTTGGTCAGAGTACAGAGGCACTTACCAAATTTCCTCTGGTATAATCCCACCCCCTTTGAAAATAAAATTGAGCCAATTTCGGGGGTGGGTCTTATATACCCTCAGGGAATCTTTTTTTCCCACAAGAAAATTGATGATAATGTGAAGATGATTGATGATAAAAACTGGCGGCAGTATGTCCAATCATTTTCAGGGATGGCCAACCAAAAGGCAATTTTTTAGCGCTGCATGCCAATTCAAATCCAATCTTGAGATTTTTTTTACTGGAAAGTACTGTATTTGTAAAAGTCGTCTGAGCTACTCTTTCAAATCAGAAACTGGGCTTTTGCCTGAGGAAAGGCTTGTATATAAAATTGGGTGTAATGTATGGATGGGCTTATAAACGAAGTGGGCTTATACGTACCTAAGAAACGGGTGCACGTCAACTCGGCCACAAAAAGTTCGGCTACAGCCAACTCGGCCACAAGTTATTTAATGTAAATCTCAGTTTTTGCATCCTTTTTCTTCAATATATGATTGAAATAAAGTACACAGTATATTTTAGTAAAACAGGACCCCCACACTACCAAAAGAGATTTGAATGCTATTGTCTATGAATTAAAGAGAGTTACTTATTAATGTGTTCGTCTTCAACAATAATATTAAACAACAATAACGAAAATAAATTAGTAATATTTACTTTAATAATACTAATTAGTCATGACGATAATGAAGGTGAACAACAACAACATTAATAGTAATATTTATTTTAACAATACTAATAGTAATAATATTAGTATGGTAATAATAATGATATTTAAATATCAATTTTAATAACTAACTAGTGATAATAACGATATTGAAGGTGATAATAGCAATAATACAATAATAAATTAAAAATGTTTATTTTTATAATAACAGTAATACTAATTAGTAATAATAATAATGATACTTATAATACTAGGCCTACTTATAGGGTAATAATATCGATAATAAAGGTGACAACAACAACAACATTAATAGTAATATTTATTATAACAATACTAATAGTAATAATACTAGTATGGTAATAATAACGATATTTAAGTATCAATTTTAATAACTAATTAGTGATAATAACGTTATTGAAGGTGATAATAGCAATAATGCAATAATAAAATTAAAGATAATGTTTATTTTTATAATAATAGTAATACTAATTAGTAATAATAATAATAATAATAATAATAATAATAATAATACTTATAATACTAGGCCTACTTATAGGGTAATAATATCGATAATAAAGGTGACGACAACAGCAATAATAATAATAATAATAATATGAGAAAATACCAATAACAATAACTTTTTAAATTACTAAGACTAATAAATAGTAATAATAATAATAATAATAATACAGTAATAATAATAAAAAATCGAAAATTATTATCACTTCCACAGGTCACACTATCAATAATCTTAGAGTTGCTGTAGTTAAAAAGAAGGGTAATTTTAAGAGCAATCTAGATAGGGAAATTTGTGAACAGAAAATAATTAAGCAACTTGACTGTGTAAACTTGGGTTTAAACAAAGGCTATGGCTTTCTTGCCCACTACAGGGAATGATTCACTCATTGTTTTGTTCCACCCTTCTGCTTATTTCATTGTTATTAGGCCCTACCTCCATTGTTTTTATTACTTGTCTTTTGTTTTAGACCTTTTATATTTGATTGCATGTTGCTCCTCTATTATTTCTATTATTTCTCATTCTTATTACAGTAAATAGGCCTATTTATGTGTGTATACGTACATAAAGAATTGAGTTGCTTACGTGGTCTTTTTTTTTTTTTCATAAATGGACAACCCCAAAGAGGAAGGGGCGGGGAGTCCGGGGGCCCTCCCCGGGAAAAATTTGATCAATGGCAGGAAATGAGCTTTCCCGACATTTGTGGTGTCTTTAAGGTTTTCCTCCGCTTGAAAACGGTCAGGTAAACTTCTAATTTTTATTAATACAGTAGCCCTACTATGTGCGTATGTACAACACATAACAAAAATTGAGTCGCTGCATACATATTCTTTTTTTCAATAAATCGATGAACACCAAATTACAGTAAATAGGCCTTTTTACATATTTTTTTCCAAGGGGGGGAGGGGGGTGGGAGTCAGCACTCAGGTCCGCCAATGAATAATTGCTCTCTTTGTGATCGGTCGACCAGGCTCGCAATAACAATGTTACAGTACCGGGTCGTGGGGGAACAAAAATCACCACCCACCAAGTGTGATATATTGTGACAAAGTTTTTTCGGTAAAAAGTATACTGTGACGTAACTAAGTAACAGTACGTGAGAGAGATGATAGAAGATACAAGATCAGATCAAATTTAATTCATGGCATATCAACCTGTAGAAAATTATAATACCACAGCTAATATAACGTTATAATAAAGTTACATGGTTGGTGTTGAAAAAATTAATTTTGTAAAACAATAAATACGTAGATCATTGAAAAAAAAAACCCAACAACCCAATAATAAATACGTACGTACAACGTATTTTTTCAACTATAGGCCCGATATATAACGTTTACACGTTTCTGCAACGTCGTGTGAACGTTATTTTGTGACATAGGCCTACCTTATAAGAACGTTTTGTGTTGCCAATTTTCCCAAAAGGAGGCCGACATGTCCGACAGGGTGTTCTCAGAGGGGGCCGACTACGTCAGAGTCAGTCAGGCTTCCGGAACAAAATTCCCTGGTAGGTACACGGGGAGAGTGTTTATGGCTTAAATATGGCTCAAATTGTGTAGACCGTAATATTACAGATTAGGAAACGGCAATAAAAATAACCGCTCTGCACTGTTGCATGATCGACAAGGCCCAGGAAAATAAAATAAATTAATGCAGGGGGCCAGGAAGACAAGCTCCGTCTTTAGTTGAAAGATCGATCCATCCATAAAAATAAAAATTTAAATTTAATTATGTTTAAAATTAAAATTGTAATTATCCTACAAAGAACAATTTTAAATTTTAAGGATGTGGAACCTACTCTTAAAAAATAAATAATAAAAAAAAACAACAAAAAAAAAAAACAATATAGGCCTATGTGATAACCAAAAATGTGTGTATGTGGATTGGGGGGTTGGGAGTGTGTCGCGTTACGGCTTGCACTGTTGTCCGTTATGACTAATAAAAATGAAAATCGATTTCATTTAAATTACTTTGAGGCCTACTTTTATAAATCCCGAAAATTAACGGACAGTTTAAAAAAAAACCCCTGCATTAGTTTTCTGATTTTTTTTTTTTTTTTTTTTTTGATTTTTTTTTGCATTTGGTTTCAATATATTTTTATTAATAAAAGAAGATAAAAAATGCCAGGGAGGAGAAGTTAAGAATTTTTGTAGAAAAACGTATCAGTGATTTTTCCCATCTAGTTGTAGCTGGAGTTTAATAAAGTATTTGAAACTTTTTAAGGAGCTATTATTTTGAGGCGTTTTCCGACTTTTTCTGGCAGACAGGTGTATTGAGGTTGGAATAAAACTGAACAGTTTCAGCACAAGTACAATAGCGTCCGCTACAGTTTAAAGGCATTGTGGGATTAAGGGATGTTGCACGAAATTGGTCGCCATCTTAGTTAGACCCAAACGAATTAAGTTAGGTTGAAATCATCCTAATTCAAAGTAAATATCAACTGAAATCGGATTATTGTGGTTATTTGTGAGAACTATAGAAGTTTATATTGGTTTTTAAGTTGTCGCCCGAACGAACGAGCAAGGGTTTGTATTGGTTATTTTTTGCTTTCCACCTCCGATTTCTGAAAGATTTCATATCCAAGCCTAGGCGAATCGTTTTGTTGTTGTATTGGACTTCCTTACAGTTTACGCTTGCTTTGTTAATACGTTGTTGGTAATATTTGCTTATAAAACGTACAATATTTTTGTAAAAGACAATAAATTTAGATCCTTTTCTAATCCTTCAACTGTTGTTGTTTCATGAGCTTTATAAATGTAGATAATTTATATTGAGCTGTAATTTATTTGACGTTGCGTACATCATTTGGGCTGCGGGACACCAATGATGCGAACGGTGGCGATAGGCTTAGCCTAGGCTGACCAGATAAAGAATCCTGCTTGTGATGGTGTGTTTAGCTTGTGTCTTGATAGTCTTGGTTGAATATTAAAGATTGTAAGCTAGGCCTAATTAATAGGCCTAATTTAATGTGCAAATTCAATTTTAAATTAAGTCTAGGGCCTAGGTTCCAGGCCTAGGCTAGGTAGACCTACTGCAGGTGCTGTAGGTAGCCTTAATCAAAATGTTTTTATCTAGGCCTATGTTATGATTGTTCTACGTAGCTACCTGTAGTAGTAGGGTCTGCATATATTGTATGCTTTGCTAGTGGTTGATTAGGCCGGTACTGCCATCTCCATGATGCAATCGTGATCAGCTAGGCCTTGTCCTACTGTAAGATTGTAGTTTATCATAATAATAATAATTTATTGAACTTACACTTTTGTTACAGTGGCACTCGTCAATTGACGGTGCGTTCAAGACCGACAAATTTACAGAAAGAAGTTACATTTAAAAAAAATATAAAAAGCACAAGCACAAAATTTGAAGGCCCCCTTCTTATAATAACTTAACAATTAAACTTAAATTAAACTACTTAAAGTAAATAAGTACAAAGTAGATACAGAAATACAGACTTATTTTCCTGTACAGTACTATAGGCCTAATCATGAAATATTGCATTTGACTGAAATCTTACATTTCATTGTTGTATTATTCAGTTAAGTACAGTATTTTCAGGAATTTATATGATCTTCAAAATTTAAGATATTTATGCCATCGTAAAATCACTTCTGTTGGCTTCGTGAAGCATGGCCAAATTAACAGTGGATAAAATTTGATTTGACCATTAAAATTGCATTCTCAATACAGTTACGGGGGGGGGGGACTAAGTCTGCCTAGATGTGCAGGCTGCGAAGTCAACCTTGACCAAGTCAAATTCAAAGGGGCGTTGACAAATTATACTAGAAGAATAATTGTTATCTCTTTGATTTTACAATTAAAATCTACTTACTGACGATTTACATCTTGCAGTGTTCTCCTTTCAATAAAAATTGAGCATTACAAAAAAGTGCATAATTATCATAATAATATTTGCATATTTAAATTTGGTGTGTAAATTCAATTCTCATTTTTAAAAGCGCTAAGTTTTTCATGCTGAAATAATTTTGAAATTTTCAATTACAATTAAACATCTATGACGATTCTAGTCCAAAGACAAAGAGCGCATATTGTCAATGACAATTAAAATGACAATTTCTTTTATTTTCTTAGAACCATATTAATTGACTTATGCAACATCGTAAGGTGATGTTGATTGGAGAATGAAACATGCCTAAAATTATTTTTAGTGAATATATTCAACTAAATTTTGAAAAATAATTGTACAGTAGTTAACCTAAAGTACTGTAAACAGCTTAAATAATGGCTAGCCCTTCTGTACATTTGTAAACCATATTACTACAGGGACCTTAAGCAGTGTTGTATCCTATAACTTTATGAAACCCTTCTCTTTAAAAAATAGCATCAAGATTTATTCATTGTTGAACATTTTCTCAACCTATTCTATAATTTATCCAATCTACAACTTATGCAGCATTGTTTTCCCCCTCCCCCCCCCTTTTTTTTTGCTTTCCAAGTCATAGAGCATACTGTATAGTATGTGCTATACAAGTTCCTAACCATTTTCATTATTAATACCATTTTCCCCACATACAGTAGCAAAGAAGCTCTTTTTAACTAATGAATTCTTTTAATCTACAGTATCTATAGTTTTCAAATTTATCCGATATACATATATATGGTTCATCATTTTTTGTGGATCATTATTTATCAATTTGGTTTTAACAAGTACAGTAATGTAATTAATATTTAATGTAAGGATTTTATTGTATTTGTAGTACAGTAACCTCCTCCTCCTCCCACTTCTTCAATTACCCTGACCAAGTACAATATGCTTAACGAAGTGTATTTAATCAAAACATAAGCTCCCTTGGTATTTAACGACCAATACAATACTGTAAGCTCAAAAACGCAAGTCAATCATGTAGGAGATTACAGTACAACATAAAGACAAAAGAAAAAACTTAGTATAGAACCTCCATTTTCATGTGGCAAAGTCAAAAACATGACCAGACCTTAATGTATGCTATTTTATTTGTTTTTTACATCACTGGTGAAGTTTTATGTACAGTATTTTTTTGTATTCGATTTTGTTATGGGCATTGTTGTTGGATGATGAACATAAGAATGAAAAAAATCAAACAAGAATGCATTTACATTTCTAATGTCTTAGACATGTTGTCAGCTGCTGTTAGATTTTTTTTTTTTTTTTTTTAACTTGGTATTTGATACAAAAAACAAGAATTATTTTTTTTTTACTGATTCAAATCTCATGCCATATCTAAATTCCATGATGTGACACCATGCTCTTACTGTCCCTTGTAATATCATTAGTTCTGACAAAAGAGATTGCTTATTCTTAATGGATTGTTGTTGAGAGGTGATGGTTTACTGTACAGTACATTGTAAAAATTAGTCATTTTTTATTAGTTCCTTTGTGACATTAAGGTCACAAGGAACTAATGGGGAAATTAGAACATGAAATGTGTGTGTGTGTGTGTGTGTGTGTGTGTGAGCAGCGGGTTTGTAAACGAATAGGCTCCTAAACGGTGCCTCACGGTGGGTATAATTTTTTCCTCATAGTAACTGGTGGACATATAATTGGGCAAGAATTGTTTGTTTTTTTATGTTAGATGAGAAATGTTGGACGTACGCGATAAAACATATACCCCACCACCATTTTTGAGTTGTTTTTAGGAGAAAATTTTGATATGCGCATGCGTCGGAAAAACTCTGCCGACATTTTGTTTTTCATCGCGAGAGGGTAAGCGAGCTTCATAATGCATACCTTGTTGGTGTAGTTGACCAATTGTTTACGGGATTGTCGGTAGGGTTAGGCCTCTGTCGTGTTAATGTAGCAGGTGCACGTGCTATTAAAAATGAAAAAAGTGATCTAACCAAACACGGTCTTTACATAATGGTATTGGATCGGACGTGTTTTCTGTCGCGAGAGTATACAGTTTACACTAGAGAAGTTGTCTGTGTTGTTAATGCGAACGTCTAGGCCCTAGCGTAAACTTAGGTAGTTGTGGTAAATCGACTACTGCTTGTCGTCTAGTAGGTGTAACATGTGTTTTAGTAAAAATTAACGTGATCTGAACAACATTTTACATTATGGTATTGATTCGAATGTGCTTACCTACCTAAAGTCTTTTACACACGATGAACACGGCAATTGACGTTGCTGTTGGTGTGTAATATGTACAAAACACGTCGACGACAGCAGCATTCAGTCAGTCTTGTTAAAATAAATAATATATTGGTCTACCACAAGACTACCATACAGATCAATAAACAATAATCCGCGACAAAATAAAAATCAAGAGTATTTGTAACGATTTAAAATAACCTCCTTGGTCAAACAATGAAGACTATTTTAGTAGATGATAAATGGATAAGTTTGACTTCTAAAACCGCCAACTTTGGATCTGTGGTTTGACCAGTCAAGTTCAAAACAGTGGCAAATCTGCCAAATTGTGAAAAAAAAGGACATTTTGTGGTGTAACCCAACACCACCCCAGCCCTACCATTGTTTGGGTTAAGGTGGGAGCTTTTTAGGACATGACGGCTTTGGATACCCGAAAATTTTAAGAGTTTTAAGTCGGCAGAATTCGGAGACAATTCCTTTATTTTTTTAGCATTTGTTAAATTTATCGACCTAGGCCGACTTACCCAATCCTCAGACCCTGGGACTTCACCTGGGGAAATTCGTGTACGCGAAGTTGGGCGTAAAGTCGGTTTAGAAACCATTACTGGACTACAAATCCCTCTAAACTACCTGGTAGCTGGTAACTCTGGTTACCAGCTACAGTACTACTGGTGTAATGGATGAAAAATCCAATACTCGTCACAGAACTATGAAAAATCTAGTATGGTTGTAATTAACTAAATACAAGAATGTACTGTAGATATTGTTTACTGTATCATTCCACACCTTATTTAAGCTCTATACCAATCTGCTTATTTACTGTATTCCATAGTGACCAGATAGTACTGTATGTTAGGGTGCCACAGTTCTGAATGGTTGGTGGTTATTATGGTTACAGTAGGGTATGCAAAGTAAAAAAAAATCAAGTAATAACATATCTATCCTAGGATGCATATTGATTAGGGCAATGGATGTTGCTGATTGGGACCTTATTGATGTAACACATTGTAGAGTACTAAGATGCATAATTCAGTTAAAGCGAGTACTGTACAGAACAGTATGTGTGGGTTAGCAGAGTCCTGTTTATGCATATTTTTGGCTTATGGAGGCAGGGTACAATATCTATGGTTTTAGTTTTTAATATCTACCCAAAAATTCAAAGTAAAGTAACATTCCTTCTTTTTGTTTTCAAGAACGAAATAGCCAAAGCATTTTTTATTTATATTTTTACAGTAGGTAAAATAGATCTATATTATTATTATTATTAGCTGATGTATCAAACCACCAAACACTACTCACTACAGAATAATACTGTAATATTGGATTGGAAACTTACTATTTTTTTATAGATCTATCCAACAGAACATTGCTATCTTCTGGAACTACAGTACTAGGTGATTGACACATAGTTGAAATATGTATCAAGTTAAATCCACACGCACTATGTAGATAATTTCGCCCACCCTGTTATTTCATGGAAAATAAGTAAATGTTAATAAAGTAAGTGAGGAATAAGATTAAAATGAGGCACACAAAAATATAATAACAAAGAAAGAGACCTAGTTGGCATATTGTAAGATTGAATATGTTATTGACAGACCTAAATAATTTGATGATTTTGGTGACATTATCAAAAATGACCTTTGGGAATAAGCTGGAGAAGGATGTTCTCCACGTTAGTCTCAAAGCAAAAGTTAAGTATACCTTATGTCAGAAGTAAAGTGTGAGCAAATTTAGAGCCATGGGATCATTGTTCTGGCACTCAACCACCTTAGCTAAACTTCCTAGTTTGAAAGTGATCTGTAAACTATTGTATTAGATAACCAGAGTGAGTGTGTACTAGACAATAGAGAAAGGTACCCAACTACATGTTAGTGATGAATCATTGTTTAATAAGATTAATGTAAAGGACATTAATGTGTCATAGAAAAAGGACATGAACTGTAACATGTAAGTAAGTACTCTACAGAACAGTACAGTACACTGTAGGATTTCTGTTAATTTAATTGGAGTGATTCAACGTCTTAATAGGAAAACAAAATCTTGGACTGGTGTGTAACAATAAGATTGCTCAAATATTTTCTTTTCTGATAGAAAATTTTTATTATGTTGTTACTTAATTAGTTGAGCCCAATCACACTTGCACTGTATTACATTGAATCAGGCCTGCCTTAACTACGGCCAACTCAAAACGACCGTTCTGTTGGCGGTTAGTATTTTAAGTCGGTTCAGGGTCATCACACTGCGAATGTTCACACTTCCTTCTTTGCAACAGGTTTTTTGCATGAAATGTTATGGTATAAGATGCCAAATTAAACAGAACTATCAAAGTGTCCTTGGCGACCCAGGTTCGGTTTATGTTCAGATATGAAGATGGGTTCGACAAGGTCCTGCATTGCAGGACCTGAGCCGACTTTAAAGTTGTAGGTTAGTTCTGGGTCAGCTTAAAATATATTAATTGTTAACACTTTAAAAAGGTGGCCATGAGGCGTTTGTGGGTCGATTTAACTATTAACTGTGATTATGCTCTTAGAGGAGTAAATTTCAGAAATTTTTGTCTCGTGGCACAAATCTTTGTATTGTACACTAATCTGTACATTTTAATTTTCTTTGTATAATGTAGTGATTTTTAAAAAATGTTGGCAGTTTCCCTTTGTTTAGATCTTTAGTCTGTGTACTGTACTATTAAAGAGTGAGTTGGTGATAACATTGGTAAACTCTACATAATAATTATAGATTTTAAGGATGGACAAGAGGGGTAGGCCTATGAAGGTGGGTGTAGGGCGATGAAATTAGCTTTAGACTGTGGAAAACATGAGGCTGGGTGGCCCACCTACCACAACTACATCCTTGGGTGTTGCAATTATTTTTTTTTAATGTACAGTAATGGATGTTAAGTTGAATGAAGAAAAAATATCTTGTTAAAGGAAGAGTCTCTTCATGTAAATGGGTCAAGAAGTTGGTTGCATTGTTGTATTGTACACACTCTGTATGCAACTTCTCCCATGGGTATACTGTACCATAAGTACCTGGTGTGTGAATGCCTCGAAAGAATATTCGTATATAGATAGTATTGAACACTGCATAATTAGGCCAACTCTCCAAGGAGCCTGTGAGGTTGAACATTGATTCAAAAGTACATTGAAGTACATTGAATCAATTCTGTATCCCAATATACACGCTGAAACATGAAAGTGAAGTGTTATTATTATTATACTGTACTGATACAGCCTACATGTACAGTACCTGGAAACTAATTTGTTTGATGACAATACTTAGGTTCAATAAGGAAGTGTATATATAATAATAATAATTTCTATATTTATTAGAAATATTTCATGAGAGAAGCCTAATATTACAAAGTAGTGACCTGTATGTCATGTCCATGATTGATAATAAAATAAAGTTGGATTTTAATGTACAGCGCTTTACACCAGCATCTCAAAGCGCTCAAAGTAACATTTTTTTATATCAAGTGTTTTTAATCTCCAATTTTATATTTGTTTTAATTATAAATCTGATGTTGTGTACATTTTTCAGATACAACCCTTGACGTTCCTTGAGGGGTCAACACAGTTACATACTCAATGACAGGCAAGAGAGAATGTCTGAGCGTGCTGGGTTAACAAATAAGGGGAAAGATGGCAAGACCAAGTACTCATCGCTTAATCTCTATGATACTTACAAGGGAGATACAAGTAAACCTCAACGAACTACAGGTAAAATTTAAATACTTACCTTACACTCTACAAATGTTGCCAATTTCAAAAGGCCATAGATAATTAAGCATAGGCTATTTTTATTGGTTCATCTGTTCCTGAATAATCTTTGGCCTGCAGATTACCTTTGGGTAAATAATGTTAGGAAATTGTGCTAGTCATATGGATTAGGTGCATACAATTAATCAAATGACAACACCTGTATTATTGACTACTACACATAAACAGGAATTAAGTAACTTTTTAGCATGTACCTGGTTCCCCTACTGAACATTGCTCTGGGAAAAACAGCTCTTTTGTATGCTACTGATGATATCTAGGCTGTCATTTTGAAATGTGTACTGTAATTTAGGTTACCATGTCAATAATTTTGGATCGTCACTATGGAGGGAAAAAAAATAAAATTAAAGCATCAGGTTCTGTTTCTAGTGTGTAGAAATCAATTTGTGGCAAAGACAAGCTAAACCAGTCACTCGTCGCAATTCGTGTTTCAGAGATGGTGGCCAGAACATGCTGGAATGTCAAAATTTTTGAAATCTTTTATTTTACCAAACTAACCTCCATGTATTTATACGTCATGCCATGCTGTTATTTTCTTTATTTTCAATGCTAAAAAGCAACAATTTTTAACAATTTGGTGGTGGCCTCTGCCAGAGAAATGCCAGAAATCATAAACTTTGAAGGCCGATTCTCAAATATTGTTCTTTAAACAGCTCTATGTTTCAATGCTTTTAACTTCATGAGGAAATGTCGGATTTAACTGATTCTTTTACCATTTTATAGCTCTCATTTTACTGCTTTACCTATAACTAAAAATTGATTTTTGCAACCAGTGACTGGTTTGGCTTGTCTTTGCCACATTTTGTGTAAAGAGATGCATACCAAGTTGTTATTTGTTATGAATTTGTGTATTAAAAGTTCCAAATAATATCAGAGGATGAATTAAGTTTAATGAATGAATAAATAAATAAATGGTAAGGGTAATTGATTTTTCCAAATTGCAGTAAGTCATGGCCGTGGATTGCAAAGCTTGGGAAAAGTGGGGACCTCACGCCGAGTACCACCACCAGCTGTCCTACCTAGTTTAAGAAGTGAAAGTGGAGGAAACGACCCTAACATCAGCTTAGTGCCAGAAGGTGGCTCAGGATGGAAATCAAAAGACCAAAGAGATACAAGGTATTTCAAGTTTTTATTGTTTAGGAGAATGGGTATGAGGAATAAATCTTGGCATGGAGAGATAACTCCATAGATATCGTACAGTAAGTTATAATGTTCTCTACAGTGATACAGTATGGTACTCTACCAGTTAAGTAAAAAGATTTTTTAAGTTAACTCTCTGGGTCTAATATGCAAGTTGTTTTATAAAAATGCTTTTTTTTTCACTGATTTAATAGGAAATAAACAAGTGTGTTCAATAAATTTGTAAAAAATATGTTTATTATTAATATAAGATTATTAAATTTCGATTAAATTCCATTCAACTCAAACTTATGAAATTGTGCAAATTTTATAAACATTTAATTTTTTAGTACATTACCTCTATGTACTCAAGCATTTAAAACACTGATTGTTACCAGAACTTGTTTTAAAAGGTAGTTTTAAAAACTATTTAATGTGGTGCCAGTGAGATACTCTTCTTGCTCTTTTGAAGAATTGAGATTGTTAAATGAAATAATATGACTACTATGTTAGGTGAAGCTGTTTGGTGATTTGAATGAAAAGTAGATTGAGGCTAATGAAGGCCTTTCTTTAGCTGGACTCTAATAATTATAATGATAATGTTAATGATGAACCTGGGCCTAGTTGTAGTAATGCAATGCTCAAATTGCTATAATATTAATTTTTTTGAAAATTTATCCTTTTATTTTTTACTACAAAAACATTGAATAGATATCACCAAAGCTATTTTCCATTTGTTTTAAGAATGCCAGCACCTAACAGAGGAGCTGGTCCCTCAAGACGCGATGATGCTCAGAGACCAGCTATTATAAGTGAGAAAACTCTACTGCAGTTAGATGATCTAGAAAATGATCTTGATGATTCAGGATGGGCAGGTGCCCCACAAGAGGTAGACTATGGCGAGAAACTGGTATTTAGTGATGATGAAAGCCAGGTTACCCCAAAGTCAAAGAATGATAGGAAGAATGATGCGGATACGTCAAACAGGTAGGATTTCATTCATTTTCCAGTGTTCCTGTGTTGGTTTTAAGTTACATAATGATAATGGTTTATAGTGTCCAGTTCTCAAAAATAGTGCAACTATTCACAGAAAACAATCATGTAATGATCCATTTACAGATTTGCTTACATATGACATTGTGTAATCTATTTATTAAAATTCTCATCCAACTTAGAACTACAGTAGAATTATAATTAAATTTTTTTTTTAAATCATTATGTTGGTCTTAAATGTTAGTATTTATTTGTAGTTATGAATTTATAGATCCTATGTTAGGTCAAAAAAACTGTTTTGATTATTTGCAGTCATCGTACCAGACAAAATTGTATTAGTTTGAAGTAAGTAGAAATGGAGCTCTTTGGATTATACAACTGGCAGCCCATGGACAATGCTTAAATGCTTTCTATAAAATATTCTATTTCTGTTCTAAAAAACATTGTAACATAATTCTAAAAAAGCAAACTTTGTGACTTTAGAAATGAAGAAGATTCAAGGTCAACCCATGAGAGGCCTCCATTGAAGACTAATAGGGAGAGAGATGAAAGAACTCAATCTTCAAGACAGGCATGGTCACAGCCGAAGGAAAGTACAAATGCACCAAAACAGTCCCTGCCACCTACAGTGAACCAACCTCAACAAGCTACTAGACCACCATTGTTAAACCATCCAACCAGACAACCTACTCCAATGGGACAACAGGTATTTTTTGTATTTGTTTATTTTAAGATTGTAGTTAATATAATAACCATTGCAATTTTCTCATCAGCATACTATTTCAATTTTTTGCAGGTGCTAGACTTACGAGTGCCCTTGAGCTTTCTATACTCATTATTCAACATACTGACTACAATACATACATTATTTCAAATGAATAAAAGTCACCAAAAAAACTAAATTAAAATAACTTAAGAACCCTGTGTAATATAAATGTGTGTATGTAAGACAATAGTGCTGTGCTAATTTAAGGCTATAGTTAATAAATTAATAATTGTACATTATTGTTTTTCTGATCCTTGGGCACATTTAGGAAACCACTTTCCTTGACTCCAAAATGATGACATATATTATTCATGTATTTTATTCCAGAGGTGGCATTCACAAGGAATGGCAACACCCAATTATGAACCAAGACCTTCATCAGGTCATTTTCAACAGCCACCTAACCGTTTTGTGCATCCTCATGGAGGCGGTGGGCATCCCGGTATGCCAAATGCACTGCACAGTGGGCATCCTCAACAGGTTGCCTCTGCTGGTGGGCATAGCTTAGGGATGCCCAGTAGCGGACATCTTGGTCATCTTGCTTCTTCAAGTCAAGCTCATCAACCACCACCACTACCACAACCCACAGCATCAACTGCCATCCCTGGTGCCCCGCAAGCTAAACCACAAACGGTGCATCTTCCTCCTCAGGTATATTTTAGAATAATGCTTTGTTGTAGTGTGTCTATGGTGAAATGGTTTTAAAATGTTGTTTGTATTTACAACATTAAAACTAAAGCATTTATAAAATATCCAGGCAGTGTAGTAAAGATAGAAAATAACCTGCTACTCACAGCTTTACTGGCCATAACATAGCTTTTACTAAACAAATTTTCCATATCATAGCTTTACGCATTTTTAATTTAAATTACCATTTATAATTTAATTGAAGTTACTTTATAAATTTTGTTGCATTTTTTACAGATCCAAGCATTAGATGAAGAAGACGTGACATGGCACCAACAAAGACACAAACAATCTGAAAAAATGACAAGTGCAATTGAAAGAGCAAGGCAACGCAGAGAAGATGATTCAAAGTCTGAGGAAGAGCGAAAAGCTGCAGCACAAGAAAAATTACGATTGCTAGAAGAAAAAATTGCACGTAGAAAAGGAGATCCAGCTGCAAAAACATCCAGTGATGAAGATACTAGTGGGAAAGCTGTTGATACAGTAAAACGACAAAGAACTGAAAGTGAGGGCAGTGAGGGTTCAAGGCAAGGCAACAGAAGTAAGATTTATTCCTTGGATTTTAAACTTGTCTACCATATTCATCTTATTTATTAATTTTTTTTTAATGATCAGCATGTTTTGTCAATTGACATATGCTTTTGGTAAGCAGTTGAAATGATTTGATGAGCGAATGATTTTTGTTTAATTCTTAAAGTATCAAAATTAAATCCAGGATCTTGACAACAGGACAAATATTTTTAGTTCTAGTAAATTTGTCAGTCAAACTGGGAAATGTTGCTGGTGGTACTACTGGTGAATATTTGCAATTTGAAAAAGACTTTAGCTTAGTTTCCCACAAATTGATATATTTAAATAGATCAGATAGATATGAAATAATGTTGCTAATATAATAGTATTGATGCTGCCTGATAAATATTTTATTATTCCCTATCTTTATTGTATTTGTAGGCGCTAGTGGATACACATCTGGAGGGTACGGTTCAAGGTCCACCGCTAAAAACTTACCACCACGGTTTCAAAAGCAGGAAATGATGCGACAACAGGAACAGCAATTACAGGTGCAGTCCAAGTTACTCTTTGCTAATGTTAAAAAAAATTGTAAATACAGATTTCAGTTAAGAATATTGAAATGCTTAGTAAGCTGTAGTTAGGGGTCATTCATTTTTCCATCATTTTAAGAGAGTTCAAACTATGACCCTTACCACTTACCCCTTCCCAAAAAAAGAGTAATGGATTATATACACTGTTTACTAACAGATGTTTTGTACTCTTGTTGAGAAATTGTTCAGAACTTTCCTATCATATCAGTAAAAATTAATATAAGTGCATTTTTAATGAACGAATAGGGCCCATCAAGTCGAGGCATTAAGCAACCAATTTTACACGCACAAGGTGAACAGCGTCCACAGTGGACAGGACAAACAGGACCACCACCTGTTCCAGCATTTGTTGGAGATCCGAGAGGTAAGCTTAGTTGACGAACTAAAGACTGCTGTTAAAGATTATGCTTTCATAGCCTGTCATTTGAGTTAATGGCACCTCCTACAATTACCCAGAGCCTCTTCATACATGCTATGCAAGTTCTTAAACTGTCAATGAGATAAAAACTAAGTGATATATTTACTTACAATTGATAATTAAATACAACTTAAAACAAAACCAGTCTTCTACTTTTATTTCTTCTGCTTCAAAATTTTTGTTTGTAAAATGTTTACGAAAGCTGAATTGTTTGTGATTTAATGGTTGTTAAGAAATTGTTTAATGCTATTCAATAGAATTTTTGAATTTTATTTAAGGTTTCACTATAAACATATATTTAAGATAAAACAATGATAATTAGTGTACTTCTTTAAAATATTTTTTTTGTAGATTTACTGTATAAAAGTATATTTTTTGTTTAATTAACATACTGTATGCTTCAAAATTAATTTCAGTGTTACAAGGACCCCCTGATCGATCATTTAACACTAGGAGACGGCAAGATAGCCAGGGCTCTGATAGGCAAGCTAGAGATGATGACGATTTACAACCACCTTACCACCAGCGGAGGATATCTAGCGATAGAGACTCTCCAGATGAAAGCAAAAGACCAATAAGGAATGTGAAGGATACATTAGAAAGAAGCAAAAATGCTTTTCCACAAAGTAACAGAATTGATGATGTTATGGTTAAGCAAAGTGAATATGTGATGGATAGAATGTCATCAAGAAGTGAGAACCGTAGAGAACATTGGAAACCTGAAAATGATACAATTAAAAAAACAGAACACTATACTGATATTGAAAAGAATGAGAAAACATTGACTAACATTATAGATGATGGACAAAATGACACAAAACAAAGTAGCCAATCAACTAAACCATCCAATGACCAAATATATAACCAAGTGGATGTAGCAAGGCCTAGTTATGACAAACAAGAGGAAGGTAAGCATACCTTTTCTAAAAAGGGTGGAAGGTATACCAATCAAAGAGATGATACCAGATATGCCAGCCAGAAAGATCAGAGGCGGTATGTGGATCAGAAAGAAAACACCAAATACAACTCCCAAAAGGATTCTAGTAAATACTCAAATCAAAAAGAAGCCAAAAGGAATGATCAAAAAGATGGCGGAAGACAAGCAGAAGGAAAATATACCAGACGGTATTCAAATTCAAGAGAAGGTGGTAGAAATTCAGATCAGAAAGCGGCATCCTCAAGTAGATATTCCGAATCAAGCCAACATGGATCCTCTGTTGAAACCAAATTTACAGAGAAACCAAGGAAGCTTGAAGAGGTAGAAGCTGTTAATAAGATAAAAAGTAACGAGCTTAAAAGCTCTGAATCATTACCCCCAGATCAAGTGGATGCCCTTCCTGTATTCCATGAGAAATCAAGATTGAAAGGAAATGAAAAAATAGAAATTGATGGTACATTTGATGGTCAGAATGGGGACAGAACAAAGAAGAGAGATAATCCTCAGAGAAGGAAGCCCAAAGAGCTTGTTGATATTTCCAAGAAAAAAGAAAAGTCAAATGAAACAAAAGGTGTATCATTTACACCTGTGCTAAAGTCATTCACTGTGAATAAAGAGAAAAATGAACTTCCTGAGAAAAAAATTAGCAATTCAGGGCCAACCTCTGCTTGGACTAAACCTCTAGTTGCAGCTGCACCTTCGGGAGATCAAGTTAATTCTACCATTAAAAATTCAGTTGAAGAAAGTCAATTGAGTACTAAAGTTGAACCTAAACAAGACCAGAAAGCATTACTTGACACACCTGAACAATTGGATTCAAGGGCCAGTTATAAAGATTTTGATGAGTATAAAGGTAGATCCCATAGAGATAGAGGTCACAAAAGGGAAAGAGATGAGAAAAGAAAAGAAAGTTACAGGGGAGATGATAGGAAAATGTATGATAGACGCGTCAAACGAGATTACTATCCCACAAGAGGCCGTGGGAGGGAACTGTCAACCAGGGGAAGGGGACGTTTTGACCAAAGTAATAAAGGTCACGGAAGAACCTTTGCTCCAACTCAGAAAGGTCGTGGCAGGGGAGATAGAGGAAAGAGATCAAATAGAGATGGTAGTCATTTCTCTAGCAATGTTGGATCGAAGAAGGTAGATGAAAGTGCACAGGAGATGTATTCAGAAGTGCAGACACAAAAAAATAATGGAAAAGAGGTAAGAAATGAAGCAACTGCACAAGAACACTTGACGGATTCAGATGTCAACAAGAGGATGGAGCCGAACCATAAACAAAGTAACATTGATGATGATGACCATCACCTTAAGCCTGATGAAGATGCAGAAGAAAAGTTTAGGGAGCGAAGAGATGGTAGACAGCAGGACAGTAGGAGAAACGAAGGCCGACGATATGATGATTCTAGGGGATCAAGAAGGATGGATGGCTCTTCTAGAAGAGGACGTGGTGGATTTTCAAGAGGAAGAGGTAGAGCAGGTAGATTTACTGGTAATTCTGCTAGACTATATTCAAGTGAAAGACATGTGCATGATGATGAATCTCAATATAGTAAAAAATCAGATAATGTATTTAAAGAAGATGATGATAAAAAAGTCTATCATAGTAGAAGACCTGACCGAAGGTCATTATCAAAAGATGATGATGAGCAAAGAAAGAGCTCAAGATATGATAGACGCAGTACAGATCACAGACGAAGACAGAAACCCGAAAGACCACCACGCTTCCAAAAAAATGCGAGCAAAGCTCGCAGCAAGGATATTGAAACTTTTTCAAATCCAGTTACTAAAGATGTTGAACCAGTTGCCAGTTACGGAGAAGTCTCGAGTGAAAGCGTTGTCAAGCCCACTCTCTCACATCAAAACTCTTCTGATCAAAATAATGAAGACTGGGAGACTGCCTCAGAAAGTAGCGAATTTAGTGAAAAAATTAATAAGAAAGAAAAAGAAAATCAGGAAGTAGTGGTCAATGTATGTTTAGATGATAAGGTCGAGCCAATTGAACCAAAAGAGTCTTTGCCAATTAAGAAGAGCTTCTCAAATCAACGACCTGGAAATGAAAAGTCTGCTCGTCGTGTCAATACAGGTAAGTTAAATTGTTGGAAATTTCTAATATTAAGTGTCCACTAATGCTACTAATGCAGTCAGTGGTGGAAAGAGGTCTTTTATTTGTGATGCCAAGGAGTATCAGTTTAACACTCAAAATACAATGCAAGTAGATCTACAAATAACTATGTTGCACAAATACTAATGATCAAAATGAGCCAAGCTTGACTTAAGGATATATGTTTATAACTTTCTTGAGTGTTTGTAAGAATTGGGAAATTTCACCCTGCCATAGAATTGACTACTCTTCTAGTAGAAAATTCTAATCCTATTTTCTATGCTGATTAGATTTCTCAAATCTCGTTGATGTTTTCAGATTTCAGAGTGGATAACAGAAGCAGCCATCGCAGAGACCAAAGAGTATCGAGGGGTGGTGGACATAGTAACAGAGGTGGTGAACCAAGACGGGGGGGATCAGGTTTCCCCAAATCTACAAACAAGCGTAATGGAGTTAAGCCAACAAGTAGTAATCATAATTCAGAGAATAGTGTTGTCAGGCAGCAGAATTTGTTGTACAGAGTTGATGACATCGCACTCAACAGCCCACAAGAAGTAACAGTAAGATATTCATTATATTTTTTTTCATTTCATTCTTCACTGTTTAAATGCAATATCCATGATTTTATTAGCCAGAAAACTTCAAATTATGTGAGTACCGGAAGTTAGCTATTTTACATTATTTAATTCTGTTGTAGCTGCCTGGCCTTAATTTTTATTGGCATTATGGTTGATTTGTGTCATAGTACACATATATTAAATGAGTTAATAAAAAAGGCACCAATTTACTCTAACCTTTATTTACACAGTTTCGGTATTCTAGTGAGGCCCACCTTAAATTTTACATATTTTTAATTCCAGAATGCCTTAGCAGATGCAACAACAAAGTTAAGTGGAGCTGGAGTGAAGAAAGTGCACGATTCAAAACCCAAGACAGTCACAGAAAAAAAGAGGGATGTTTTAGCAGATTATGACCTCAATAATTATGCTGGTGAGCTTTACAAATTTAAAATACTTTTGTTTATTTTTAGGTTGTTAATTATTCAAGCGGCTATGCAGTTGGTGTCAAATTCTACTGTGCATTTATAATTTTAATGATGATTCATTTATATAGGGTATGCATCATAATAATCCTAAGAAACAAAACAAAAAAAAGATTCACTTATTGAAATGTGTTTTTTGATCATGTTGATTTATTGGTTTATAGGTGTTGTGATTATTGACAATAATCCTGAAGTGATTGTAGAAGATCCCAATGACCTCATGACACCAGATGAAGGATTTCAGGAAGTGATGTCAAAGCAGTCGCGCAAGAAGAAAGCCCAGCAAGAGGAGGAGCGAAAGAAGCAAGAAACCAGTTTTGCTGAGGTATAACCTACACATTACCATAAATTTATGTTCACAAAAATGCACAGTTGTGGGTAGCTGGGCTAACACTACTGAATATTGAAAATGTTAAACTTTGTTCCAACATAACAATTTCTCACTTTCTGTTTAAATTTTCAAGAGACACTTCTGCCTTCTTCAGCCAACTGTTGTTAAATTGCTATGTTGGAACAAAAGTTTAATGTTATCTACACGTACACCAACATAGATGAATTATTATCTACAGATTTATTTTTTCCAAAGAATAATACAAAAAAACTAAGAAAATCAAAGGTGTTCTACAGAAGACATAAATGAGAAAATATTTAAATATACATGGAAACATAGACAAGTTGGTATAAAACAAAGAGGGGAATAGTCAGAAATGAACACACTATATTAATTTTTATTCTTCTCTGTTGTTGTTAAATGCCTCGAGGTTGTGTCAACGTGAGGCGCTATATAAATCCAGAATTATTATTATTATTATTATAAAAATGACACTTAGTGAGCATGCTGTAAAAATATCGACAAATGTAGCCTATATATTATATCAAAACCTAAAACCTTCATATTTTTACCAGTAACAATCTGACATTTTTAGAAGAGATAGAGTAGAGAACTTTATTTATAGTTCAACATTTATTGAAAAGTTAGTGCCATATGGCATGGCAACATTAAACTACCATCAACGATAGTGAATCATATTGAAATGTACTTGTACCGTATCAGCACATGTACTAGCTCTGGGTTTTTAAAGTAAAAATCATGTTTTTTAATTTTATTTTTAAAATTTTGTATCTGACAGACTCTCTGTCCGTAAATGCTTATTAGTCCTCCACTATTGGCCTATTATAATCAGATATTTGCTGTAATTTCAATTTGAGTAATAGGACATTCTCTTAACTTGAAAAACCCAGTGCCACTTGAAGAACAATTAAAGAAAGTAAGCTTAAAACTGCATGTTATATTGCAATACAGTAATGATTTACGTTAGTCCCTTCCTATTTTGTAGATCAAGAAACCAAAACTTGGAACTAATATGAAGATGCGACATGTACAAGGAAAGGCATCAAAATCTTCACCTAGCAAAGAGATGAGTGGCAAGGCAGGGATAAGCAAATCAAATGTAAAAACTTCAAATCTAGACTCAGTACAGGCCACTAGCAGTTCCCCTATTTCAGGCATTGCATTTCAAGGTGAGACTAATATGAATATATTGTACGATGTGATTAAGATTATTTGTTTTTCTTGGTATGTAACAAGTTTCTGCTAAAAATTATCTTTGTTTATATATGACAGCACCCTATGCCATGCAGAGCTACTGATTTCCTGTTCAGCGTTAAGGGACCGCAAGAAATCAGAATGCTAATGTCCAATGATTGATGAAAATTTTATATCACACATAGTCTCTATATACCTCACATTTTATATCACACATAGTCTATGTACCTCACATTTTATATCACACATAGTCTCTATATACCTTACATTTTATATCACACAGTCTCTATATACCTCACATTTTATATCACACATAGTCTCTATATACCTTACATTTTATATCACACATAGTCTCTATATACCTCACATTTTATATCACACATAGTCTATGTACCTCACATTTTATATCACACATGGTCTCTATATACCTCACATTTTATATCACACATAGTCTATATACCTCACATTTTATATCACACACAGTCTATGTACCTCACATTTTATATCACACATAGTCTTTATATACCTCACATTTTATATCACACATAGTCTCTATATACCTCACATTTTATATCACATAGTCTCTATATACCTCACATTTTATATCACACATAGTCTCTATATACCTTACATTTTATATCACACATAGTCTCTATATACCTCACATTTTATATCACACATAGTCTCTATATACCTCACATTTTATATCACACATAGTCTCTATATACCTCACATTTTATATCACACATAGTCTCTATATACCTCACATTTTATATCACACATAGTCTATATACCTCACATTTTATATCACACATAGTCTCTATATACCTCACATTTTATATCACACATAGTCTCTATATACCTCACATTTTATAGCACACATACAATACAGTTAAACTTGCCTAAGTTATTTTACATGCCAAATAGTTGTGTTTTCCATTAATTAACAATCTGTAAGTCAAATTTGATCTAAGTCGAACAATTTTTCAATGGCATTTTGGATTCGACTTCAAGTTCAACTGTATATATTAAGCTTTGTCCATACATCAAATGTAATATGTAGATATTTCGGTGTAATATGATGTCATACCCTTATATGGGCACATCACATAAAATGTGATAGGACAGTGCTGTACATATATAATTATTACAATTCAGCCATTTTTTTTTTCTTTTTAAAATTTGTCGTTTGTGACATTCCAGGGTCAGCATCTCTAACAGCCAAAGCAACACAAGTTAATGCCTGGAGTAAACCATTAGCTGTGACGCTAACTCCTGGGATGACCCCTGCGATGAGGGCTTCAGCTGCTGCAGAGGTCATTGTTAAAAGTGAAACGGAGCAGCATGATAGTGGCATTGAACTGAACAGTGATCACCAGGCATCTGCACCGTCGTCACAAACAAGTTCACCCACCGGTGATGTCAAAGGAGATTCAACATCTACTGATCTCCTGGAACATGTCAATGATAAGATAAGACAACAGAAATCAAAGGAAACCGGCATAGGTGTCACTAGTAAAGCTAATAATTACAATGTGGATGGTATAAAATCAGCAGCACCCTTGCAGGATCTGGTCAAGTTCTCTGCATCATATGACCCTAAACTCTCGTCAGAGAATCAAGACAATATTGATGCGTCTAATATTTTTTCATCTGAACAGCAATTAGGAGTGAAATTCCAGGAAGAAACTCGAGTTGAACCTTCAAGCAGAAACCAATTGAATCAATTGGACCACTTTGACGAACATGTACGGACGACACAGAGTCATCATGCTGCTTCAAGGAGTATAGTGCAGTCCCATGATAATTCAAAAGTTAGTGTTAACAATGTTCATGAAGCCAGATTTTCCATGTCATTTCATACCCTGAAATGACCATTTATTACACCAACTTTACCAACTAATTTATTTATGAACATCAATGACAGAGAACAATCCAACCAACATGAACGATGATTTGCAACTCTCACAAAATACTTAATTATTTGCTGTTCATAAAGACAAAGTTTCTAATTCTACATTTAGTAGTGTTGGATCTAAGAATTCAAAATAAGAGATATGACCCAGGGGACAATTTTTACCGGTGGGCAGTCTAGACCTGCTCAATCCATCTGTGATTGGGCCTGCTGTACAAATTTTTATGACTACAGCACCTTTCCTAGACTTATTTTTAAAAAAATTCAGGGTAGGCCCCCTCATTGAATCTCCTCTAAAAACACCTTTGACAAAAATTGTTTTACTATTTGTTACATTTTCATTTGTGCTATATTTCTTTAAAGCAAACATGCACTTGCACATAATAACATCTACAGAAAATATCACAGAAGACGATTTAATATATATTATGAATTATGATTTAACATTATCTTGGTCTAATAATTTGTTATGTTTTCATTATTCTGTAGAATCGGATTGTTGGGCAACATGCATCGGTCAATACATCACAAAGCCAAGTTGGCCAACAGCAGGCAACTGCTCTGCAAGCAACAGAGATGCCTCATTCCATTTCATTATCACAAGCTCAAGTACAAAGTGGAGTCAGTTTAGCAAGGGAGCCAATTGAGATGCCTAAAAGTTCTGAAGACAGTGATGTCCGCAGATCAAATTCAGATGCTACGATGAAGCACAAAGAAACTTGCGATAACAAACCTTTGCAAATGCCTCACACAATGCAAAGGGAACAGCTCCAAATAAATGCACAGTCGCCAAATTCTCCTGCAACTGAAGAACTAACAAAGAGTATAAAGTCAACCAAAAAGTTATGGGAGTCACGGCAAAGTTTGACAGAGCGAGCTCTATCACCCGGCAGTAGCAGTATAACAACCCAAACTCAAGCTGTGTCTGCAACACCAACTGTCCAAATTTCAAGCTCACCAGATTTCACAGAATTTCAAAGGCGGCAGCATGTTAGTGAAGGAATCAGCCTGGGAGCCCAATCACAATCAGGTGTTACATTTGGAAGTTTTGGTAGTGATGGTGAGCTCGGAGACACGTCAGACATCACCAGTCATGAGATAAACACGTCCAGTGTAGCGGCATCATCAAGTGAAAACTTTGTTTCATTTAACGGACAAACTCTTACTGGGCAGCATCAGTCTGGCAATTCTTATATGGTTCCAGCTGGGTATAATCCCGTTCTTGGTGCCTTCTCCACTGCTGCAAACAACATAACATTTCCCTCTGTGGTTCTCACTACCACAATGGAGACAAAACCAATTAGTGGCAGTATTCCAAAGGGTCCAACTGTTGGATTTAATCCATCAATGATTATCTCAAACTCCGCACAGCACACGCAGTTTGGATCGGTTATAAGACCCAGCAATCCATCACCAAGTGTGCTGGCACAAGGGCACGGAAATCAAGTAGCTGCATTCCAGAGAAGCGATACAGGGCGAATGATGGGCTCCGGTGTAGCACTTACAGGTCCATCCCTTGCATCGGTTATCCAGCATCAGCCATCTAGCAATTATCAATATGGAGTTGGGCAGACCCATCATGCTATTGCACCATCACCACCTGCCCAACAGTCGTTTGCTTCAGTTGGATTCATTACGAACCAACAGCAGCAGCAGCAACAAAATCCTTTACAACAAGCAAATCTTGGGATTTTATCTCAAGGTCTGCCATCATCATCATCTCTGCCCAACCAAACCTTCCTTGGATTCAGCTCTCTTGGATTTTCACAAGGTATTGACAATGCAAGCAATGCATCATTAATTGGCAAGCCCTCCCAACCTGGTCCATCCAGTTTGACTGCCGTTACCAAGACTGTGTCTAGCCTCCAATTCAACAATGTTGCAAATGTGAATATGCAGCCTACGCACTTGTATGCTCAGGTAGGGTAACTTTCAATGAATTAAGCAATAACATAAGTGCACACACTTGTAGTAGATTGAATGAACATTTTGCTGAATATTTAACACATTCATGCTGCTTATTTTTAGTCCTGCTTTATTGCCAAGTAGAAGTTGTCGTAACAATTGGCTTATGCACTGCATATTATTATTTGGATTTTAGATCAGTATTTATCGGCTATTAAATAACAGTTACACTGTATTAATGACAAATTGCAATCTTTAAACTTGATTAAATATTTTTAAACATTCTAATTCTGACACCCCCATTTCACATGAAAAGGAGAGTGTCAGAACATGAACCCAATATGAAAGAATAAAAAATTGAATTTGAATTGTAAATCTATTTTTATTAACTTTTCAGAGGCCAACTACTCCAGTTGCAAGCCAGCAGAATTTAATTGGATCGACCCTCGTACCAGCAATACAGCGCAACATCCAACAGGCGCAACAACCATCATCCTTCTTTGCTACAAACAACCCGGTCGGTTCTCTGCAAGCATCCAACACCTATTTCAGTTCGCTACAAGCACCGCAGGCTAATTCACTTCAACAGCCAACAGTGCAACAAATGCCGCTGCAGCTAACGCCTACAAACCAGTTCCAATATCATTCACAGGCACAAGCTAACATGCATCAATCTTCTTCAAATATGCCTTCTGTCCAATCGACAACAGTGTTTGGTAATTTGGCACCAGCACAAAATAGTTTCTCAAGAGCAATGGGCCAGCTGCCTGTTACTTCTGCTGCATCTAACACATTTTCCACTCCAGTGGACAAGAAAATGGAATTCTTAGCAAACCCTTCGATGATCACACCGCACACTTCTGAACGTAATCTGTCACAGCGTTTCAGTGATCGACCAGGAATGCCAGGTAGGATGATCGTTGAACGGAACAGAAGCAACGTAGCTATCAGCGACTTGCAGCAACATGTCGATGCTAAACCATTCAATCCGGTGAAGAGAAATGAGTTGCCTTTCCAGCACAACATGGTCTGTCCTCCCTCCAACAGGATACCAATGAAGTCGTCATTCAGCAATGTACCGTCTTCAACTTTTATGCCCACTAACATCAACAGTGACAGCGCTCTACAGCAGATACACCAACCAGATATGCCTATGAGATACATTTCCACAGCAACAACTAATGCTGCTTTCCAAAAAAGTGCTCAAAACAAAAACATATTTCCTATGGCTAGCAATCCAAATACAACAGTGATGACGTCGTCACCACAGACTACCATAGCATCGTTGGCGCCAAAGCAGCAGCATACATCTAATCTCTCACAACCTGTCCAACTTGTAGTTCAGCATCCTAATGCTAGAAATCCTACAAAAGATGGACATCAACCTAGAGGGATTAGTGCTCCTGCAGTACCTCGTTTTCCCAATCCGGTGATCTCCCATAGAGCACCAGCTTTTGGTTCATCCGTTGGAGGAACAGTGTTTCCTGTTCCAAACCCAGGAAATATGAATGCATTTCATCAGTCTGTCGGTCAGCAAGCAGCACAGGCTCATAATAATGCAATGACAAGGCAAACCAACCCAGGAAGTGGATCTATCGCTGGCCAATTATTAAACCAAAATAGAAAAGTTAACTGTAAAATGAGTGGTAATTATTCAGCACGGCCAACTGCATCCAAACCATATGAAAAATTGACCCCTGATGCATTGAAAGCGAAGCAAGACAAAGAGAAAGCAGCTCTGCTGGCCTCAACAAGGGCATTCTTTCATGATATGAACCAGCAGAAGTCATCAGCACCTAGTAAAGATGCTGTAGATTCAAAAGGTTCCCAACCAAAAAGCAGTTAAATTCTGCTGTTTCTTCTTTTATGATTCAATATAGGAGAAGCGGTCTTATTTATTGACAGTGGTGTCATATCACAACTGAAGAATGATTAATATAGTTACTTTGTACATAAGTGAAATGAATCTAATGTTATCTTGCAACTTTTGAAACGTATAATGACACAATATGTTAGTTTGTGTTGCTTGAAGTTCTAGTTTGATTGTCTTTGACAGCTTTTTTTAAGATGGAATATTTGATACCAATGATATTTGCTGTAAGATTTGCTTTAAAAGTTGTCAATAAATTTCATCTTTGCAAATATTCCATCAGTGTGTAAAAGTAGAAACAGACAGTTTAAAAAATAAACTTGATTATTTCAACAAAGTTGTGTTGATTTATAATTATTAGCTTGATAACATGTGTACTAAACATGCTATTCTCATGTTTTCGCCCCATTTGTTTATTAAGTGTTTCCTGTTATTTGCCAGCAGTTTATAATGTTTTCTTTTATTTTAAAAAGTAATATAGTCATTTAGGTTTTAGTTTTGTAGATGTATGTTTTGTGCTTAAGAAGGCATATTTGAGTGTATGGTGTTTTTTTTGTGGGCTCTCTTGTAAATGCAATATATATAATATATATATATTGTATATTGAAAATAAATTTCACTATTCTTTGTTATTGGATATAGATACACAGAGATATAAAACAATTATCTGTGTAATGATAGCATTGTTAACTGATTCACCATGTTGAAGCGAGCCAGTTATCATCTTGCTTGCTATCAACTTGATATTTAGCTGGCTAGAAAAAACTTTGTAATATTGTAAAGGTGTTGTAGACTTAAAATTCACAATTCTATGTCTGGTATTGTAATAATAATGTAAAGAAAATAATGACAAATTAATTAGATGTTGAAGGTGTGAGAGAAACGTAGCATTGTTACCGGGTGAAAAGAATGTCGGTGACCGTTTGGGTAGAGGAATCTTGACTTAACTTTTCAGGCCATTCAGTCAGCTAGTTTCATCCATAGACTAGTCATTAAGGAAGCAGTGGGTTTTAGATTGCATGTTTTTTGTGACTGATTGTAGCTACATATTTTTTTTTTGTCTTGTTTACCTGATGCAGAGGGATGGTGGAATGTACTGGTATTACAGTGCTATTCTTCTCTATGAGGACATTGTGTGTAAACTACTCGAGGCTGTAGCTTGAGTGTAGCAGCAGCAGTATACTATGTCATTCTAGGAGCTGCATTCCAAAGGACATTAAAAGTACCTTTGAACGTTTATCCTGTGTCCTTTGTTTTACTGTTGTATTATGGGTGTTATAATAATAATAACGACGACGATAATTATAGTACAGTACTGTAGTAATGCCCCTGGTGCTGCTACTGCTAAAAAATACTTGGAATGCTAGATAGAAAAGCACCACATTAAAACATTGCAAATCAAGACTAGTTTGGTCTCATACTACTGAAAAATACATTGACTATTAAATGATGCTCTTATGCCAGGCCTACAAGTAGCATTTCTTCAGCAAACTGTACTTGATGTTCAGTGTTGTTGCTCTGATAGGCTTTTTTTGCACCAGAAATTGAATACCATGCCATGGAAGTTCTTTTAAATTGCATGTTGTCATTTCTTCATGGAGAGAAGCATAAAACAATGAAGTGCAAGAATACCAAATTATAATTGATATTTATTGTCATTGTGCATGCCTACAAAATAAATACTGTACAACATTTTAAGTATAGTACAGGTTACTCTCAACATACTCCAATTCAACCTTATGGCTAACTATAATATAACTTGAAGATAAATAATTTTAAAAGTCGTCCTATATTAATGATTATATTATTTTATTATCGTTTTGATATCCAATCTATTGAATTCATTTGTTCAAATGAGATATATCATTAGCATATTGGGTAGAAATTTCTGTTTTGTGTGTGCAAACATCCACCAAAATTATACTAATTATGCATTTTCACAATAGTCAAAGTAATACTGTAAATATTAGCAGTAAAAACTTTTTTAGTGTTCAATGCCCCGCTGTGCATTTTGCTTGAGTCCTTGAGATGCCTTGAGCAAGGCAGTTTGTCTTGCTTTATCTACATTGCTTCAGTCTACCTAGCTCTATCAATGGATAACAGCAAAATTACTTGAAGAGTAACCTGCAATGCAATGCCAGGTGTATGGCAATCATCAGCATCACACTACAGAAACTTTGGATACACCTTAATAGTTCGTCTGTATTTTTTTACTTGCTTCTGAGAGCTGCTTAGGCTGTTTATCTTGTACAGAGTAGATGTTTCCTTTTCTTCCCAAACCATGAACTACAGAAGTTTCCTAAATTGAATTAAAAGCATACTGAGCCACTAAATAAAACAATAATGAAATAGAATATTTTGTGTATTAATGTATAAATACTTACAATGCATTTTTATTTTGTTTGATGCATTTATGGTAGTTGTTCACAGAAGGAGCACACAATCCCCTGTAAACAAAATGTTATTAAAAAAAATTATTTAAAAAAAATCCTATCATAAATCATTATTACAGTAAGTGCAACTCGCAAATAAGCACCACAAAAAATATGTTTTTCCATTAAACATGTATTGTCCCTTGCAAATGACAAAAAATCAAATAATTTTGGAAATTAATTTACTCATTTTGCAGTAACATATAAATTATTAATCTGAGCATAGGCATAATTTAATTTACAAAATGACAAATGTGTACTCTGATTTTTAAACTAGATAATTATAATAAAGATAAAAAAACTCCCAGGACCCAGTAAGCATTTTCCAAGTTGATAATCTTTGTTATAGTACAGTACTTTGAAATTGGCAAGTTAATTTCAAAAATGATTTTTACAATTTGTTTGGTACAATATTTTGCAAGGGACAATACATCTTTAAGTGCTAAACAAGCATCCAACAACCCTAATTATTAAAATATAGCTGAGCTTTACACATCTAAACTTCAAATACATGTGAAGCACATAAATACAGTAGTTCCATATAAACATGAGATTGCATAAATTTGCCAATATTGTATAATACATTACCTTTGCAGTTTGTGGAGAGGAATGTGAACACCTTGTGTCATTAAATATTGCTGCATCTCAATTACTTCAGCACCAAATTTAGCCTCCTATGAGTTGAGAAAATATAATAATCATTGTGTTTCACTAAGGAATACAGCAATGTTCCCTTACTGTTGAAAGTTTTTAGGCATACACTTTTACTTCTTCTCATAATGGAATTGATTTAAAACTTAATTGGTACAAATATTTCTTACATCAATAAGACTTGGTTAATTCAGTAGTCCCTACAATGCTAAATACTGTCTGTAATCTAAAAAGAAAATCTGATTAACACAATGGATAAGGTGACTCAATCAAAATGTAATGTTTGAAGAAGGTATTGCATCTATTTTTTAAAAATCCCACTTATATGTAAACATGATTTCTTATGTCGCCCATCAGTATTTTGGCTGCGTTGCCATTTAGATCCCTAGCATCAATTTTTTTATAAAGTACTAGCTTGGTAGGTGTTGCTCCAGGTCGGAATTTCTGTTTTAGGAGAATCTTGTGCAAGAGGCAAAACTCTCTCTAAAAGACAAATATAAATGTGTACAACAAAATTTTGTTTTACCTCAGCTGTTACGATCTCAATTATTTCCCCTTCTTCATCTTCTGGTTTTCTTCTTTTCAATTTGAGATTTTCTTCATAAAATACTAGAAAGACAAAGTATCTGTAATGTAATTTTGACTTGATAATGGCTCTGTTGACGAATAGTAGTGACGATCCAAGCGTGCCTCTTCTCTATTCCATTTTGACTGCCAAGTACAAATTTCTTGTCAACAGGTTCGAGAACACTACACCCTTTATTTTAGCTATTTGTGTTAAGGCAGCCCGACTTTAACATTTGTATATTAACTTATATTACGTATATTACTTATCTTATTTATATACTGTGATTTAAAAAAGGATGTTGGCTGCTTAACTATATCTATAGCCTTGTTATACTACTTTTTTTTACTTAACTCTGTATACTTACATAATTTTGTATATTTTTTGTGCTGTAATAACGACCCATCCCTTAAGGCTTCTACTGCTTCTCTATTCCGTCTTCTTTCTATGCATCTATCAATTCATGAAGGAGATAAAACAATTTTTAAATAAAAATTTTAAATGCATGATTAATTTTTTCTCGAATCGGCTCCCATATGATTTTAGAGAGTGCGCACTCCTATGCTTTTTGATCTGATCTCTCATTATTGACTGGGCGTAGTGCAGAGCATGGCTACTAGAATGTCCAATATACTTGACTATTACATCCATTTATTTAAGCATAGGCCATCTAAATACAGGTAATATTATTAGTTGATTATAACTTTTATAAATTTTACATTAAAATTAGTATATCTCAGTTGATATTTAGAAAGTAGTAGTTTTGTATACAGTATATTAACAAGATTTAAGGTAGTATGAAACAAACTCCAGTAAAAGAGATACAAGCCATTTTGATTCAATATTTCAAACTTTATTAGTTTATCTTCAAGAATTCCTGAAGAAGATCAAATAAAGTTCGAAAAATTGATCACAATGGCTTAAACAAGACTTGATTTTGTTTTTCCCCCTCACCTAATTACTTACTTTTGATTTTTCATCTGAGCAGATTTTACTGATGGCTTTGAACTTCTAACCTGAAAATGGCAACCATACATCAGCATCTTTGTTTATGAAGAAAATATTTATTTATATAGTATTTGTATTATCATTATCAGTTCAAAAACTACTATATTTTGTGAGTTATATCATATATGCATGCATGCATATTGTATTTGTATGTATCTGCGTCAATCTTCTGCACTGATAATATGCTCTTCTGTACCTACTACTAAAAAACATCTATGGTACTCCCAAAACATCATTAAACAATTTTAATACATTTTATTTTATTATTTATTATATTTTCCATCATGTATAATGTGCCTTGACCAGGGAGATGAGTACCCCTACCCACCAATGTGTATCCATCTGGTCCATGATTCGACATTTCAACTTTTATGGGTCATCTCTACAATAAATGTTAAAATGTTGAATCTTTATTAATCCCTCTCATTAATTGAACATTCATTCTATACGTAAACAAAATAAGTGCATCTGTTGTAAAACAGCCTCATATTTATTATATTGCATTTTCAGTTTTTTTTCTAAACTGGGAAGAAAAACTGATGATTATTACCAGAGATGAGGGGCTTCCACCTTTTGAGTTGACTGAGCAGCGACTCGTGGCACTTCTACAACGTTTCAACTTGGTAGCGCAATTGGTCATTTCACCCTGCTGCACATCTGTAGTTACTCCTATAGCTGAGCTGAGTATTTCTTGAGAAGGTTCTTTTTCAACTGGTGAAGTTTCCTTTTGACCTTCCGAATCGGTACCATCTACTTCATTTGATAGTCTTATTTCATTATCACACTGGTGGAGGTGACAGTGGCAGGACTGAGGTCTGTAAATAATATCATTGTCAATGCAATCATATAGATATTTACAATACAAAATTCTTTATTAGTTAATATCCAAATACATTTCAAAAACCATTTTGGATTTCAAATGTGGTGGAACTATACTCTGTTCTGTTTTGTGATGGGCTCATTTGGGTGTGTGGTATAAACATCATCATCCACATATATGGGTACATCTCTCACTGTACATTTGTTTGTGTGGACAGAGCTATGCTCTATCTGTTGGTTTTGGTGATTGCTTGCTTTGGGATATAGTGTGTACACAGTATGGTGGTGTCTCTCAATCCTAATCAGTCTCTCCTTCCCTTTCTTCAAAAAATTCTAATAATTAACTTTTATTAATTATGTTATAATTGATAAATTCTCACAAAATAAATTTCAATTGATCTAAAAAAAATTCCATATAAATAGATGAAGGAAGCTCAAAGCCACAAACCCAATGAAATCAATAAAAAGTTCTAGTGGGTGACTAACATTAAACAAGTTTACAATATTCACAAGAATTTAAGATTATTTGTTCAAACCTTGTAAAAGTATGGTGGTCTTTCTGGTAATCACCAATAGAACCATAGACTGCTGGTCTATGAGCAATGGGTCGTCGTAACAGCTTCACACTAGCCTGTACAAATGAAAAAAAAAATTCAGTATAAGTTATTTACATTAAATTAATTATAACAATAAAAAATTACCCCAGATGGCAAAGCTGCTTGCATTTATCAAATCAAATCTATACATGTATTCAATTCTATTTATTTCATCCTAATCTTGGCAGTGTCATTAAAAAATTAGTTCACTGACTGAATGGTTAATAAACTCCATACAACTATATCAAGAAGATGCTCATGGTGCATTGAAACAGCGGAGAATATAAAATAAATGCTACCATAGAGCTAAAGACTGATTATTTACTTATTTTAGAAACATTTTTCAAACCTTTGAATCATGTAATTGATGATAGAAGTGGGTTGGAATGATAGTATGTAACTCTTCCTCCTCCTCCTCTTCTGATACCTGTAGTTGTTTCACTAAAACATCCAAGTCTGGGGAAGGGCAAGGTGCAGGGGCTGAGATGATATCTGTACTCACAATATCCTTCGCTTTCAATGTGTGTTCTGTTTTGTCTGCCACTGTTTTGAAAGTCCTCTTTTGACTTTCCGGAAATCCTGTATCAAATGGAACTTTGTTATCAGCTTGTTCTATTCTATTTTAATGTGTATTTCTACAGGACATAATTCAATTCTTATCTTTGTACCTTAGTGTATTGGCAACGCCGGGTCTCCTTTTATGTCAGAAAAAGCCTTCCAAAATACATTAAACCGAAAGAGAACATTTTTTGGGGCATAATACATGCTAAAATATTTCATAACATATTGAAATTTTCGAAAATTGCCCAGTTCTTTTAGGCATTAGAACCCCTGCCATCAATCCCCAACTGGGATTCACCCTTCAATTTTTCAGATGCCCCGACATTAATTTCAGGATCCAGGGAGGCTCATGCTCTTTGTTTGTTTAACAACTGCATTTCTCAGGGGCGGATTTAGGGGGGGGGCTGGCCCGCCCCCCCCCCCTTTTGGGAGGTAATAAAAAAAATAAATGAAAGAAAAAGAAAAAAATGATAGCCCACAACGCCTCCAATGTTATTTTCGGGCGTCTGGAACGTAAAAATTTCGTGGGGGCAGGCCCCCGGAACCCCATAGGACATTGTTGTCTCGATCGGCCCAAATTTCGGCCCCACCCCCCTTTTGGACATCTCTGGATCCGCCCCTGTTTCTGCTTGCTGTTAATGCAATTAATAAATGGAAGTAAAATTTCATCTCAACAAATCAAAGTTTCTCACTGTTCTGAGTTGTACTTGCTTCAATCACACTCCACGCTGTTATACATTCTCCTGGACAAGTTGTCAGGGGTTGAATTGAAGTGTTAGTCCCCCTGCCAAAGAATAACTCTAATTTGAATATTCTTATAAAAAAAATTATCAATCATTGAATTAGATTTCATTAATAATAATTATGGTATAAATAATGACCAGTACAATAATAATAAAATACAATTTTCTTCCTTTTGAATGACTGTGGCAGGCCCGTATCCAGAGGGGGTGCGTTTGGTGCGTACGCACCCCCACCAAATCGAAAAACGTTCACTTAAAAGCAGAATTGATTTTGAACTTTTATTTGTAATGGTTACGAATTTATACAGTAGTATTTTTCATTTGGGAAACAATTTACTTGTTTCTCCATGTCCTCCACTGGTAATTTTTTGATAGGCCCTATCGCTGTGTTCACGGACATATAGAGATTAACATGATAAAATGCCTTCAAATTAGTCTACTGGGACATAAGAAAGCAAATTTTTCCGGGGGCTTCGGCCCCTGGACCCCGACCAGGGGCCCTGGGTGCTCCCTGGCCCCCAGCCTGGTTGCTCGCTGAGCTTGCAAAACACCCCCCCCCCCATTCAAAAAGCTGGATACGGGCCTGTGTGGTATGTTAGAACAGGCACTACTAAAAAATGAGTATTAATGAATGAAGAAAACTTGACCTCACCAAACAAGATTATCTGGAAATTTACTCAATGGTGGCTCAGCTCGTAAGTCAACAAAACTTTTGTAATAGCGGCTTCTTGGACTTGGACGATGAGCACTACTTGGACTAACAAAATTTGATGATCTTTTAATTTCATCAAGTTTTGTAAGGGACACTTGTGCTGGCGACAACCAGTTCTAGTAAAAATGAAAAAAAAAATCACAACATTAAGTTTTCCAAGGGCCTTCACCCCTGGTGGACTTGTCTTCCCGTCCTCAATTGCTTGTAATTGCTCATTTTGCTTGGGAGATAGCCTTGGGACTTAGAAGGGGTGGTTTGAGTGGCAAAGCTGTGAGAAATGATTGCCGCTTACTAGCCAAGTTAACATGAGGGCTGATTTGACACCCTCCTCAGTCAAGAGTTCTGAAGTCTTCTTGGATATTGACTTAAAACTAGAGCTTTAGTGTACACATCTAGCTTGTCTGCAGTTTAAAGAATTGCATCGTTTGGAAGAGCAATACTAAGGACAACAATATTCTAGTTTGAAGTGAATAAGCTGGGATCTGTGTAAATTTGTAGAATGTTTTTTGTTTGATTCAACGGTGTTGAGGGAGACCAACTTCGATAGATTTCTCTTTGGAATCCCTTCTCAGCATCATTTTAAGATGTAATTTTTGTTTTGTTTGTGAAGCTTGTTTATATGAGGAAAGTAAACGAAATGAAATTGCTTTACTATCATACAGTAATTCATCAGTGGTGTAACAACGATTCATGGGGTGAGAAAGTGTTGGGGGGGGGGGCCATGTATTTCAGTAATTGATTACCAGTGTCACAAGAGTGGCCCTCTTCACAGTATGGGCCTAGCTGAGAATATCAACAATACTGAAACCTGTTATATTAATACAATTTGATTTTAATCCAGGGACCCCTTGGACTGGGGCCGAGAGCTTCTTCCTCAAAAGCCCATCAGAATTATGTCATTAAATCCTACATCATCAAACCATGCAAACACCCCTCATCATCATCTATTCCTCATCAGGTTACCATATTTATGCAGAACAAAAGTAACCAAGACACCTCAAAATGCAGAAAGTACATTTCAGAGATTCTCTTGATTCCACAGGTGAGACTCAGCAGAACCCTCCAACCCTATTTCTATATGCCCACACTCCAGCATCATCACAGAGAAACTCTCTTACGCCTACTCTTATACGCCTGATACTTATATAAAATTGATGGATGGTAATAGTGCTTAAGGGAGCTTGAAATTTACTATATGCTGATACAGTACTGTATGATGATTGATTAGCAATGGTGGTACACACCACCAGGACTCGTCTACTTCTAACAACCAACCGGGCCAGCGGATCGGCCTGTACGACTCAGTTGTTTGTGAAGAAAGGCTGCACAGCTCAAATTACTGCTGGGTGCAAGTTAAGTAAGTATGTACTTACATCAGTAGCAATTTCATTTATAAGTTCGTAGTCACATGCCTGATTTTCTAGATCCTTATTTCTTTCATAATTCATTTCAATTCAGTATACTGCCGAGTATAGACCACACGTCTTATTATCCATGACAACGGGACACCGATCCTGAGAAAGTCGTTGTTTTGTTGTTGACAAACTTAAACGACGGCGTGCCTCGATAAGTTTCGATAGAGTGCGCTCTTCAAAAAGTCATCCTTAGTAAGCTAATTAGCACCGACTGTGCAGCAGCATGCAGCGCCCGGCAATTATCTCAAATATTTTAAGCTTTCGGAATTAGGGTACGTATGGCCGCTGTGTATATAAGTAGACATAGGCCTAGCTTGTATTCTGTTCCTTTTAATTTATTAATAATAGAAAAGTAAAAGTAAGCCTTCTATGCGTGGTTATATTTAAAGAATCGGCGTTCTTGAGTGGGCGGGCGGCAGGCCTCTCTTCTCAGTAGGATAGGAGGAGGCTAGCTAGGCTAAGCGAGGCCAGTGCAGTGAAGGTAGTAGGTCACTTCGGCCCAAAACCAAATCGACCCAAACCAACTCGGACCAAAACCAACTCGGCCCCAGACGACACTTCGGCCCAAAACCAACTCGGCCCAGACGACAACTACCCAATTTGATACAGAA
The DNA here is from genome assembly GCF_011630105.1 of Anneissia japonica. NCBI lineage: Eukaryota > Metazoa > Echinodermata > Crinoidea > Comatulida > Comatulidae > Anneissia > Anneissia japonica. Next base: position 88,941 of record NW_022731233.1, on the reverse strand, counting down.
TTACCCAGATGAATAGTGATCGCGATTACCCATTAGTTGCCTACCCAAACAAAGACAATTATTATTATTATTATTATTATTATTATTATTATTATAATAATATGTCTAATATTATTTTTTTAGTATAACTATTCTTATTATTTATTTTTATATTATCCGAATATATTTTTATAATTATTACATTATATTTATTGATTATTAATATTATTTTAGTATTATTATTATTATAATTATTATTGTCATATAGGCCTAATATTATTATTTTTCATTAGGCCTATTACTATTCTTATTATTTGTTTTTTATATTATCCACATTATTACTAGTCCATTACTAGTCCAAGAAAGTATAATACATACTCCAAGTATTGAAATACACGCCATCGTGTTGGGATTCAATATTTCGACATTAATTATGTCATCATCAGGGTTGAAAAATTATCCATATTAGCAAGCTTATATGCACTAGAACCAAAAGTGTTTAACCAATCAAAACATTACCTCTAGTAGGTGACATAGTGATTTAAACAAAAGATCAAAGCATTCTTACTCTAATGATCAAAGATACCTACAAAAACAAAGAAAGCTCTTTTGAAGCT
>NW_022731233.1:73337-88331 GCF_011630105.1 Anneissia japonica | reverse complement strand
TTCACGACAGAAAAGTTTTAAAGTAAACGGTTGGCCTACTGTTATTTTAGGCTGGCTGCCCCAGCAGGGTTTTTTTTTTGTCTTGTTTTTTGTTTTTCAATAAATCTAACACTTTGGAATTAAACAGAGGGCAATGATTAAAGAACTGTGCACTACTGTTTTTTCTGGTAAATATTTTTTTGGTAAACTTTTTATTTCAGATTGGCAACACCCAATATGTTTTTCGATGAATGTAGCACCTTGCAAAAACTGACAATAAAAGTCAACTATTCATTTCACAACACAGGTACCACCCAACCATCTTGAATAATTGAGTTGGTTTGGAGCCAAGTTGGTTTTAGGCCAAAGTGTGGTCTGGAGCGATTTGGTTTTGGTCCGAGTTGGTTTGTGCCAAAATTGGTTTGGGCCGATTTGGTTTTGGGCTGAAGTGATTAGCATTTGCATTGAAGGCCTAAGAGTGCCCGCCAGATGAGAGAGGAGAATTGTCTGGCTGGCTTAGGGTTGTTCTGCTACAGTTATACTAGGCTTGGTCTAGGCAAGAAGGTCTGTATAGCAGTGCACCTCCCAGGTCTAGGCATATGTTAGACCTTGATTTGCAGGCACTTTTTGGTTATTTTATTTGACTTACATCAATGAAAAGTCTGCCCCTAGGGCTGAGGTCTTGGTCAAATATCCTAGCTTGACCCAATAATAAAATATAACCCTCGAACCAGTTCGGCATCAAAACAGTCCTGCTGTGAACCAGTCATGCCGAGAACCAGTCCCGCTGCAAACCACTCTCGCCACTCACAACTACAGCAAGGGATTTTTTTCATAAAAATGAAAACAGGTAATAAAATTTGAGTAGTTGAAAAAAAAAAAAAAAGAAGAAATTTGGGGAAACTGAAATACATAGAACCCCCTTCCCTACTCCATGTTTTTAATTTTCAAAAAATTGTGTCTTACTGGCCATTTCCAGTTATTTCTTTTAGCACCCCTTCACCACGCACATATACTATATAGTATATTATCGTTCTGCTTGTGCTAATTTAATTGCCTTTCATACAAAATATCTTACCCCTGGCTTTATGCATCATGAGCAACTTTCATGAGTTTGGCTAGACCTGGATTTAAATTATTATTTTTATTTCATTTCATTTAACAGTGTTAAGCCAAAGTTACACACAAAGTTCCTTGGCGTTATTAACGCTACCTGCAGACCCCAGATTAGCTAACGCCACTGGGCTAACGCCAGTGATGCTTGAATGATTTTATCTCATTTCAAGAGATTGACCAATCAGGATTGAAATATATTAGCTACTTGCAACAAACATGCACACATGATGCTCTACATACAGTCTGTCTCATATAAAGGCCTAAGTCTAATATGATTTAGCCTTGAATCCTAGAACATGATCATGTATTGGATTGGATTGTGGCAGTAACACTTGTTTGTAATCATCATTTACATTATTCTTTGCTATGACATCTACTATACTAAATACTAATAAACAGTGGTATTCTTTTTAATAGTGTCCATTTTGTTCATTAGAATGTTTTCAGGTATTGGTCAAAAACTGGTGCAGCTGTCAACTGCTCACTTCAGTTGCAGAGTCAGCTTCACTAAGCATCCACACTTGTACCAACAAATAGGAGGGATCCAGCAAATCTATTGTTACCATGAATCAGGAAACCTATTTGCGAAAAAGGGTAGGTTTTCAAGAATGGAAAGCACAGAGTAGTATATCAGTCCCTCAAGTTCTGGGAATGTCCCAGAAATCGAGACGGCCTCCCACAACCAGACAAGAATATTCTGGAAAATAACTCGCCTCCTGCAAATTCATTTAATCTGCCTGTTTTTACTACCATGAAATACCCCTTTATTATTATTTGTCTCACAGAAGTCAGTGTTGATAGGTATTACCATAAGCATCAAAACAAAATTAGAAAATTAGATGTACAGTACTAAGAAAGCTTGTGTAAATAGATCTCCTGGTACAGTACTAAGAAAGCTTGTGTAAATAGATCTCCTGGTACAGTACTAAGGCTATGTTCACACACGCAGCCTAAGGCTGGCTTAAGCATGGCGTAGCGTACGCCTTTGTGTGTGAACTAGGCAGTGGCATTGTTAAAGCAACTCACTACGCCACGTCCTTGGCGTTATTAACGCTACCTGCAGACCCCAGATTAGCTAACGCCACTGAGCTAATGCCAGTGATGCTTGAATGATTTTATCTCATTTCAAGAGATTGACCAAACACGATTGAAATATATTAGCTACTTTGGTCTCTTTCCTGTGCTCTCTATAAATGAAATGGTAAAGGGGTTCTTTTTCTATTGCATTTTACTTAGTTATAATGTATATGCTTTGTTGATTGTGTTTTGTAAGATATTTTAACCTATTTAGACTGTCTATTAAAACCTGCAACACCAACAATGCTAGCTGAAAAGTCAAAGTAAAATTGTTCATTTAAAATACAATAATCATAAGTTCACTTCGAACAATTCACAGATTTAAAAGTTTTACTGATGCACTGTTAATTTTACTACAGTTAAGAACCTGTACATTATTTAAAACTTAAAACTATTCCCCCATAGGCCTATATTACTACTAGTTTAACGCCAGCGTTAATATAGCGAACGCCGTTTGTGTGAACACTTTGGAATTTTAATCTATGAATTAGCTTACGCCTGGCGTAAGCTACGCCAGTCTTAAGTCGTGTGTGTGAACATAGCCTAAGAAAGCTTTTGTAAATAGATCTCCTGGTACAGTACTAAGAAAGCTTGTGTAAATAGATCTCCTGGTACAGTACTAAGAAAGCTTGTGTTAATAGATCTCCTGGTACAGTACTAAGAAAGCTTGTGTAAATAGATCTGGAAATGCCTTCTTCAAACATAGGAACCTGGTGTGTAAAGTTACAGATAAATTGACTTAGGCCTCTACTACAAACAGCTACTCAAGATGCTACATAAATCCCTGAACACAGGCATCCCATCCAATTTTTTAAAATGTTTTTCAAAGTAATTGCATAAAATAAAGGAAGATATTGCTTTCGTTTTTCAGGGAAGAAGAATCAGCCTAAGGTGGATGTGAGTCGCTCGATAGATGAAGACATTCTGAATTTAGATGAAGTCAACACTAGCATGAGTTCTTGTATAGAAAAATTAAAAGATGACTTTGTGAAGAAGATTGCACTAAGAACAGCTCAAGGTATCGAGAACATTCTTTCCATTGCACGACAACGACGTGTTTTGGGGTCATGCTGAAGGTTACACGTCATGGCCCTGTTAAATCACACCGAATGCCGTTTTGAACTGATTCAGCACGTCAAGTCCAAATCTATAATAACAACATGTTTATATTTATCAGAATTTTGAGGGTGCAGCTGACTTTAAAGAGTTTAGGGATTCATTTGCTTAAGCTGCCCCCAACCATTTTTTTTTTCTGGCCGAATAAATATACAGAACAAAAACATCCAGGGCTGGGTGTAAATCTTTAACAAGGATGCCTACAACATTGAATTCACAATCACTTATTACAAGAATACTTTGTGATTAAATATGAATAAATCTCATCCCTTCCATTACCACCTGCCCAATACGTTACGTCAGTCTATAATGTTGAAAACATGATTTCATGATACTCAAATTGGATTTACATATTATTTTCAATTTTTCATTTTCTAAGTGTGGCAAAGACAAGCCAAACCAGTCACTTGTCGCAAAAATTGATTTTTAGTTAATACAGTGTTCAACAGTAAAATGAGCGCTATAAAATGGTGAAAGAATAATTTAAATCCAACATGTAATTAAGAAGTTGCAAGTGTTAAAAAATACAGCTGTTTAAAGAACAATATTTGAGAAATCAGCCTTCAAATATTATGATTTTGAGCATTTCTCAGGCAGAAACTATCACCAAGTCGTTAAAATTGTTGTTTTAACATTGAAAATGGTAGAAATAACAGCTTAGCATGATGTATAGATACTGTATATAAAGATTAGTTTAGTGCTTCCAGCATGTTTTGGCCAATATCTCTGAAACAGGATTTGCGACAGGGGACTGGTTTGGCTTGTCTTTGCTACAAATAATGAACAAATTTGAATAGTTAATGTAAATGTACTGACATTCTTTTACTATTCATGATTCATTGTTGCATAGGTGCTTTGGATCATATTGTGGTGAAGACAAATGATGGCAAATTTCCTCTCAATCAACTTGGTCAAATTTCAGCAAAGTCTCCTCATCTGCTTGTAGTCAATATTTATTCACAGGTAATAATGATCATAATTGTGTTTTTTTTTTTTGTAAGCTTATTGTGGACAGCGTCGCCCAAGTCCTACACCACTCGGTATGTGCTACCCCCACCTACAGCACTTGGTTTAAGGGGTTGTTGGGTAGTACTGTGTTGTACCAGAACCAGAGAGAGGCATACATACTAAATGATGCTGAACACATACTAAATTGTATATACCTCCCGAAATGTTTCAACCGAACTTACCAATCATCGTATTCACTCAAGTGGTATACAGTAAAGATATTCATGATTTTTTCGTTTTTTTTTTTCTCTAGTATGTAAAAGAAGCAGCAAAAGCTATTCAAGTTAGCGGTATGAACTTAAACCCAAAAATCGAAGGCACCTCAATACAAGTACCTATACCAAAGTAAGTACTATATAATTATAGTCCAATTGAGGCATGCTCTTTATTTTTGAAAATTTATTGATGCAATTTTTGTTATATATTTATTAGTGTAGTTGGTATAGACCTGTGTTACACTACTATTGAAAATGCAACCTGCATTCAACCTTTTATAAATGATAGCAATATCACTACATGTTGACTCACTGTCAAGTTTTGAATAAACCTAGCATCAAGTATCATGAGAGTGATACTGGATGCAATTCCTGTTTACGCAACAACAAAATTTACGATGAACTCTATTTACACTCATTTATGCTGGTAATGAACCCAGATAAAGAATAGCTCCAATACTGCCTTCTGTGGACGAAAAAATATGTTGATATGTTGCATCTATCCAAAGAAACAAATATGGTGTTTGACAAAAAACTGGGAAACGGTTAATGAGGTACAGATTTTTGAATGTTTATAAACTGGGGGCATAACCACCCTTTTCTCACCTTCTTTTCTCAGTTTTTACATATTACAAAATATGTATCTTATTATCCGTTTCTGAGTTTTTTTATCAAACACAATTTCTTGTGTCTTAGAAAAATCAGCTGTACCACATATCAAAACATTTTTTTCTCCGGAGCCAGAGGCTTTAAATGTGTATCGTCACAATGCACACACGTAGCTATGGCACCTAGCACAATTGAGCCAAGCTTGAAGCAAGAAATTGCTTCAAACATCTTTTAATGAGACTTGGGCTGCGTTTAGACCTGATATACGCCAGGCGTTTCTAACCCCGGGTGTACGTTTTGCTGTGCTGTAACTATCGAGATGTCCAGACTAATTAATTAACGAACACTAGCGCAAGTATTCATGTGAAATATTCGTATTCGTAATCGCGTATTTTATTTCCTGTTTTTATCTAAGCTTATTGTGATTGGTCAAATCCTAGACGAGTTCAAAATCATTGATGCATGACTGTCGTAACTCAGTGGCGTATGCTAATCTGGGGTCTGTTGGTGGATTATCGTACGCCAGTGATTGCGTGTTAATACTCGTGTTTGCTACGCTGCGCACAAGTTTGCACCACTCGATTAACGTTACACTAGCGCAAGTCGCTGTGTCTGAACATAGCCTTAGTTTAATAGAGCTTCATGGACATGTTTTACAGAAATTCTAATAAAAATAAATTTACTTTTTCAGAGTTACTAAAGAACATAGAGAGGCACTTGCAAAGACTGCTAAGGAGATGTGTGATAAAACAAAAGTTGATCTGAGGAATAACAGGTCAAAGTTCATTTCAAGAATTAAGAAGCATTCTGCTTCAAAAGATGTTCTGTTCCAACTTGAAAAACAAGTATCACAGATATCTGACAACTTCAATGAAAGAGCAGATTTTATATTGAAAGAAAAAACAAAAGAATTATTAGAAAATACATAGCAAATCCAAAGCTAAATAAATTACTTAAAAATACATCTGTACAAATACCAGTAATAGAATAATCAGAACTATTTTCAATAAAACAGTAAAGAAACACTGAAAATCAGGGCTTTTTTAATGTTACGGGTAAAGATCTTTGATATGCTCATCATGATATGCTTTTCATTGGTAAGATAAGATAGTGTGCAGGGGTGATAAAAGATTTATTGAGTGACACCTATGACCAGGAGACTGGTTGATTTTTCCCTTCACATTTACCAGCAATTACACTTGCCACTTAAAGGATGAATGCGACTTAAGCTCACTGCGCCAAGACAAATCCAACTCCTCACTGTGAGCGCTAATTGACGCAACACTGTCTGCTGTTTGTCAGCAGTCTGAACGGATTGTAATTTAAACAATCAGTTGGGTGCACGTCATGGCTTTGTATTCTCTATAGAATCGTGTCGGCCGACAGGAACTGTGAGTGCCCTAGGGATTAACCACAAAGCTATACCACTGCTGCCCCAGATTTGACCAGATGATATGAGTTACTGTAACTTGCATTTTGAGTACCCAGATTGGACTGGTATAAGAGCTACTGCCATCTGAATCTTGATCCTGGACAGTAGAAAGTCTTAACCCAGAGTAATCTGAGAAAGCTATCAGCCACCCACATTTCGACATATCCTATAGTGTTCTGGGGTTGTGAGTTATTGTCACCCAAATTTTGATAACCCATAAAAGGTTTATATTATTTCTCCTTCCTCAGAATAAACTTCATGAAGTTATTATGTGCTACTTGAAAATTTTGCAAAAATCGATTCTTTAAAAAAAAAGTGCATTATTACTATAGAAGGTTCTACCTACTTTATATTTATTTTCGCTCAGAAACATGATAGGTTTTCTCCCTGATTATTAATTCCGTTAACCAATGTTTAAAAGCATATAACAGTGTGTGGATACACGTCACAACCTTGTGCAACAGATTTCTGAAAACACGATTTATTCTCGATGACCCATCCATATTATTTTATTTACCTGCACAGATACATCAACGATTTTCTTTGTGGTTCTCCAGTCATGAAAATAAAAAGCATAAATACGTCTTGCAACCATAATTGCAACTTGTTTCTGAAATGTGATATATTCTAGATTTACCCTCCAATTATAATAAATCGGATAATTAAGTGTTTTATGGGGTTTTTTTTGTCACTGAAACTACATTATTTAGTGTATCTTAAAAGACGCAACACCGATTTTGTGATGCTCCTGTAACCATGGAAATAAAGAGTATAACAATCATTGATACTGTAAGACTCTCAAATAATTTTAACAGACACCATTTTTTGTTATTTTGTACCCATCAACAGCGATTTTCTTCGTGGTGTCCAACACGTAAATTTTACCAAAGAAATACGATATTTCTTAAATAGTTGCAGTAAACACTATTGTGTTGTGTTTAATTTATCACTGAAGCGTGAATTATTTCACCTGCACACATCAATCCAACATAAATTTTCTATGAGATGCTCCAGTAGTCATTATAAGATATATACCAACAAACGTGCTACTACGACAAAATAATTTTGGCAGATATTATGTTGCGTGAATCCTTTACCACTTGTACTCCTTGTCAGTCCAGCAGCAATCTTCTATGTAATGCTCCAGTAATCATGTAAATAAAGAAGTTACAAAAAAATTAACACTACACTCCTATATAGCATTATATAGCAGACAACATTTTTGTCGTTATTTTATTTTATCAATAAAACGTAAACTTCACCCATCAATTTGCAACAGCAATTTTCTCCATGGTCCTCTAGTAATCATGAATATAAAGAACAACACTATTTTCTGTGTTGATGTTATCAAAACCTTCAAATTATTTACCTGCACCCGCAACAGCAATTTTCTACCTTGTGCTCCAATTATCATAAAAATATAAAATATGACAGCGTATAATTTATTCACAGTGAGTTCTTGAAGTTATTTTAACCTTAACTATTAATGGTAGGCCTATATCGATGAAATGTTAACAGATTATTTATCTACACCAATATGCAGCCACAATGTCATAGGACTCTAGTAATAAAGTAATAATGAAATGACCATGTTAGTGATACGTGCAAGAAAATACTGGTCAGTTTTTTCTACCGCAGTCCCCCACCCCCCCCCCTACACCTACCGCAGTCCCCCCCCCCCCCAACACCTTTAGGAAGGTAAAAAAAGAAAAAGAGAGAAAGAAAGAAAGAAATTATCACCCAAAACGCCTCATTTATTTCCGGGCGTCTAGAACACAAAAATAGGCTACCGTATATATATAATTTATAAATTAATCAAAGTATTATGTAAAAATCTGAAATATTTTAAGAATATAAGGCCCAAAAAGATTATCGTCGCCACCCAACCTGAATTTCAACCAAAAATTTTAAAAAAAATATCTGAGGCGGGATTTTTTAAAATTAATAAAACAAATCCTTGAATAGGCCCAGGCCCGTATTTAGGTGGGATCCCAGGCCAACTATTTAAAATGAATCTTGGAGAATTTGATTGAGTTTACTAATAAAAGTTATTATTATGATAAAATGTAAAAAAATTATGATAAACATAGTGGATAGGTTTGCATCAATGCATCCCCATAGAATGACTCTGAGGAGCCTGCTAGACGATTGACTCTATTATACCTTCAACTGGGATTTTCAAAAGCCGATTGAAAACTCATCTTTATAACTCACTATAGACCACTCAAATTCGTTCATTTTCGTTGCTCGATAGGCCAATATTTAGTTACACACATCATTATGACACCTATGAAATCAATAGCTGACCGGCCTTGGTCGGTCAGTGAAACGGTGTGATGATGTGTGATTCTATTTTTTATCTGTTTTATCGGTTATTCTGTTTGGTTAGTTTAGGTTATTTCCGGTCAAATTTATTTCCATACATTATTCACATATATTTTTCAAGCGCCTTGAGACGGTTTCGATCGTGGAAGGCGCTATATAAATATTAAACCATAAACCATTATACATCTGTATTGTCTGGTTGAATGTAGAACATAGACCTAATGTATTATTTTATGTTAACAACCAAACAGTAGGGGCCTACTTGCTCATTAAAGCTAATGTATGCTTTAATAGGTACATGTTGTTTTTTCTTATTTTTAATCTGCTAATGAATGTACTTACAGTTGAACCTCGTAACAACATACCCCCTCGGGACCATAGAAATTGATTCACTGTATATCCATATAGCACATGTTATAACCAGGATAAAAAGCCATTGATTGTAATCATTGGAACTTAAAGTACTTAATTTATATCACTGTTTTACACTGGAAAGGTATGGACCTATTATTATAACGAGGTTTGGATGTAAATGTATAGTTAACGTTATTCGCTTTTGGATGCACATTATTTTAATTAATCAAAATAGATATTTATATACTAGTGTTATGAATTTCAATTAAGAAAAGTTGAAAGAAATGAGGAGTGGTGGACAATGAAAGTTAAAAATTTACTGTTCATATGGTTTAGTTATGTTTGGAATAATCGAAATGTCCATGATAAATATAATTTTATTCACGAATTCAATTAAGAGTAACTGATATAGAAATACAAAAATGTTATGAAATAATGAGATCACAATCAAAAGTATTATTGTTTATTTAAACAAAGTATTACAACAGATAATCATCTTTTAAATATCCACAATTTAAAATATAATAATGTTAACTATAGGCTAAGGCTGGGCATTCTAGAACTCGAAATTGAAACTGGTCACTGGAGCAATACTCCACAACAAAACTGTATTTGTAAAATGTGCAACAATGATTTAGTGGAAGACGGGTTTCATTTCAACATTAGAAAGAAGTTTATTCCGCAATATTATTTCAATTATAATCAATCAAGAAGTTGTCTTTTTTAATGTCTAATTAAGTTAACAATTATTCTGGCACAATATACTCATCTTGCTTTTAAGAAACGAACACTTTGGGCGAGACTTTTTTATACCTTGTTTCGCGAACTTTTTTTGGAAAATCTTTCAAGAGGAGGGCGGAAAAGAAATAAAAATAAAATTATATTTATATTTATTTGAGGAATATATACTTCGTGATTACATCACATAGTACATCTTTTTACGATATTAAAAAGTATGCAACTTTAAATTTTCGGAAAAAGGGATTCCATGTAGCGGAGAACAGAATAAAAATAGATATAAATTTTTATTTTTATTTCTTTTTTTCCCCAATTTTTCATGGCGGCTCGTACGCTAACACACTTATAATAAAATTTTATTTTTATTTTGAAATCCAAAATTTCGGAATCGGAGGGTTCGCTAAACAAGGTATAAAAAAATCTCGCCTTATTTAAAGCACTAAAAATGTATATTTATTTATACTGTAAAAGGGCCTGAGGCCTATCACACTGAATAAAATCCCCATTTAGGGGAGAGAAGAAGAAGTATGTGGGTTTTGATAAGGAGTTCCGCATAGTCCCAAGCCGAACCCCCCCCCCCCATTGAAATTCCTAAATACGGGCCTGAGGCCTATTGGTAAAAAATGCTAATCAAAATCATAATAAAAATATGAGTGAATTGAACAATTTCACCAACCAGATATAGGGCCTAATATTTATTGTAGCCTATTGAAATAATAATATAGGCCTATGCCTAAATAACTTGTTTTCTGAATGAAAACCGTCAAATGTGTTATTCGCAATCCTGACATTTTAAGTTCAACCAGATTATGTAATTGTTAAGGAGTAGCATTATAGAATGTGTTGAGAAAGGTGCTGCTTCCATTAGTTTTGTTTACAGTTATTTGGGTTTGTGGGTTGGGATGGGGCGGGGAAGGTGTGGGCGTTTATTCGAGGGAAAAATAAAGGCCCGCGTCGATATTCGAAGGGAGGCGCACTTTTATTCCAAATGAGGTTCTGGATGGGGCGTTTATTCGAATAAATACGGTATATTCATGTAAAAAGATTTAATACTTTGTAATAATTATTACTAATTAAATTGAAATATAATTCTATTACTGTATACAAAGAGTCCACTCAATAACAATAGACAAGGCAATTGTTTTGTTTGTGGTGGCTCACTACTGACGGTGTGTGTGATCATGTTTTCTTTATGCAAGTAGGCTACATTAAGCGAGCGGTTTTGTAGTTATGTTCCGAGTTTGGCAGGAAAGATTACAGTATGTGGATTATCAATAATTAGTTTGATAACTTTTGCGAAAAACGGAACAACGAAATTTAAAATATCGTAACTAAACATCTCACTCTTTAGATGGTAAGCCTAGGCCTAGCTAGGCGCCAGCTTAGATTCGTTCCCGTCGGCCGCGACTGGGCTTCTACGGTATACAATTTTTGCGAGCGGCCAAACAGGCCTAGGCCTGGCGGGCGGCCTAGCTATAATAATTTTCAATTACCAGACGTAGTCAAGTTAATACTCCTCTACTATACTATTTAGCTAGGCTAATACCAGTACAATTTATGAGTAGGCCAGGCCTAGCGCCTAGTCTACCAGATTTTCCAAATTTCGAAAATGATCGTTTTTGGGCTAAAACTAAAAAAAAATGGCAACGCCACCAACGGAAATGTGAGAGAACGGGGATTCCCCGTACGTTAGGCTAGTGGCGTGGATGGAGTTTCCCCATCTGCTGGCGGATAGATCACAGTTGCTTGGGGACACTACATCATCACCTTGATGTATACGAAACCGCCACCCCATGCAGCATGTGCAAATATTTCTCTGGAATTTTCCTACTGCAACCTATTTATCATAAAATAACATAAAGTACTATCTGGTACATGGAATTTTAATTTAAAAAAAAGAAGCTTGTTTTGAAATACCTTCTCATCGCCCCTGTTTCCTCTTTCTTTTTTTCTCTCCTTTCCCCCTTTGTGTTTGGCACGGGCCCTATCCCCTGTTGCTCCTCATGGATCTGCCCTTGATGTTTCCCCTTCATTTGGAACCAGCACTGAAATTATAACAAAACTACAATTCAATTATATATTTATGATATTTTAATTTATGTACCTGCTTCTTCTTTCAGTATATTTCTCAGGACACATGTTTTCATATCGATGGTACCACAAACATTATTTTACAAGTTAGTATTTTTTTCTGTGAATTGGTATCTCTTTTAACTATTGTAAAGTGTTACATAGATTGGATTGGAGTTATTCAGTGTAAACACCAAGAAAGTCTAGAAGAAGACTTATTTCCATTGGGGTCCTTCAGATGGTACAGTACAGTACACACGGAGACAATCACATACTCTTTTCTGAAGTCATAAATACACATAGGACCAACGGTTTAAACGTCTCATCCGACAGACAGTGCGCTATTGTAACTTGTATTTCAGCCTTCTAGCTAAAACACAAGGAGAGACAGTGATGGGAATTGAACCAGGGACCTAGAGATCTCCACGGTTCAGCGCATAAACAGTTGCTACCACCAGATTAGCTGAATGAGCTAAACTGCTTAATTTCCCTTTGAGTATACTGAGAATGCTTAGAAGTTTTGAAAGAAATCCCTATCGTATCTTTCTATTGTAAAATAATACTTAACCATGTTTTTTTATCCGTGCATTTAATGCATTTGTGCATCATAAGTGATAATGGTAATGATAATGATAATGGTCTTTTATGTCATTATTGGCATATAGACGTACAGCAATCTTAAAACCACAAGAAATAGCTCTTAAAAAGAGGAAGAATTTGTAGAGGGTGAAAATCAAAAGGTTTTTATCTGTTTACCAGTATGTAATCTATTTACTTAAACAAAATGTATGTTTCTATAATATATCTTAAAAACCAAACCGACAATTATTTAAAGATTAGTGTGAGTGATATCCCAAGACAAAGAGATTCCTAATTGATATTTGATGCATTAAAAGTTTAAATGAATGGATTGCTTCATTTTATAAAGATGAATGGAAGAGAAAGATAGACATTTTCTACCTACTTATTGAGAAGAAGTTAAAGGACGGTCGGAAGGTTGAAGAGGGGATAAATCATGTAGAAAACAATTGGTAAGATTATCTTTGTTCTGTGTCTAGGCATACCCACTAGGGTCTCTTGGTTGTCTGGGGGAGTCTAAGCTGTGCAATTGAGGTAGGTGGTTTTTGGCCTGGCCTGCCTGACAGGGTGGCTTAATACAGAATACAGAAACTTAAACTGGTACTACAGTGATTCCTTCCAGTGAGGCAATGGTGCATTTGGAAGCACAGTTGAATGATTTCTTGGATACCTACAAGCTTACATACTGTACATCACACTCCTCATCCTACTAGAGGCTACTTGTGGCACACTTTAAATCATTCCTGATGATGACTTAATTAATGTCGAAAAATTGAATCCCAACACGATGGCGTGTATTTCAATACTTGGAGTATTAAATCAATGGTGTGTGAGATCATTTAAGCTTGCGGTGAAAGTGTGGAACCAAAAAAAACATTGTTATGCGTCTGTAACTTCTTCATCATCATCATTGTTATTGAAATTTTTTTTTTTTTTTGCTTTCCTTCAAGTCATTCCTCAGCAGTTCCTGCTGAAAATGTTAAAACCAATGCAAAATATCAAAGAGACTGTAGTAATGTGAATATAAATCACCATCCTGTTGGTAAGATTAATGTTGTTATTTAATACAATACATTACATTATATGTAGGCAGTGGCAGCTGTGAGATATATTTTCTGGGGTGGGGGGTGGTCTGAGCTGTCCAACATGGGGACTTGGGCTCGTAGGCCTGAGCTGGGGGAAAGGTTTGCGTGGGTGTTCCCCCTCCCAAATGAGATTTTTTTAAGAATAGGAACCTCTGGATGGCCAGAAAGGACACACTCTGATTGTGACAGACATGTTGTTGGCTTGGCGTGGGTCTAATTTTATATATTTTTTAGTCTGACTGCCCGACGAGCTCTGTCTGAAGGGTGGGGGGGGGCCTTGACCTGTCCTTGCGGGGGGGTGCTTAATCCCCTGCTGCCCCCTGGCTGGCGCCACCACTGTATGTAGGATTAGCCGTACTGTACTTGCACAAATAGATAGATATGCCATTGTAGCTAGTCATGTAGTATCCAATTTTGGCAAGTACATTTGTCTTTGTGCATAATTTTTTATTTATTATTTATTTATACAAGATATATTTTTCCTATTTATTAATTAAATTTATTTTTTTAATACATAGGATACATTTTCAAATCAGGTGTAATAATCAGTTTTTAATAATGGTGTTGTATCAGAACTATTTAAATGCAAAATTACTGCACATACAAATTTATTGTTTTTCCATATTAAAAAAAAAAAAACTATTAGGTTTTCAAGTTGAAACATTACAAAAGATTAAGTAGATGAATTTGTACATGCTTGAAAGTAGGCAAATTCTGTATCGAATACCAAGTTGAATTCATCAGTGATGTGTTTTCATTACAGTACCTACTGTATATGGTATTCTAGCTATAGCAACTAAACCTAACAAATTCATATATTGAATTAATATGTAATTTTATCAATAGCAATGTATGCACACAATTTCTATTTGTGGTGTTTTTATTTTTATAGTCTGTGAGAAGTTGGCTAATTCCACTATTGCACAAAAACAAAATCCAAGCTATGCACCCAACCTCAGTGGTTGTTCTTGTCTTCATCAAGCAAGTTTTCAGGTCTGTTCACAGTATTTTCATTATTTATTTGTATATACCATGTTAATTAAGTTAAAACATCATTTCTTTTTTAATATCCAGAGGATCACTTCATATACATAAATTAGTACTATTAGAACTTTAGTAATGATTTACATGTTGTATATGTTAAGGATTGAAATTAATTTGGTCACTTAAAGAATTTTAATAATATTTTTTAAACAATTATTTTTGCAGGGAGATTTGGTAGCAGTGGAACAATTGTTGGACAATGGGATTGATGTTAATGTGGAAGGATATGGTGGTCTCACTCCCTTGC
>NW_022731233.1:66272-71213 GCF_011630105.1 Anneissia japonica | reverse complement strand
GTATATGGATTATATACCCACCCGCTTCTTCTCTTATTCCTACATTTGAAGTTAATTCTGTTATGTTTCGTATTCAGGTCATGATGAAATTGTTAAATTGTTGAAAGCCTATGATACATTCCCAGACCTGCTTACCTCTCAGCGATTGTCAAGTAATCATTATTGTAAGGAAATTTTAGACTTTTGTTCTTGAAAAATAGTAAAAGATGGTTTAATTATATATACTCAGATATTGGTGTATATAATACACAGAATATCCACTTTCTAATCGGCTTTGGAGTATTCCATGATATTTTTTGTGATACAGCAACTAAAGCAACTGGCGCAATGTCATAAGCAATCTGCTACTACCACCCCTTTGTATATGATTATGTATAAAAATAATTATAATCTTGAATACACTAACAATTTTGGGGTGGGGTGGGGGACCAAATAACATGTTAGAGGTGGAAAAACAGATGCATAATGTCAACTTGCCAAAAATATTTACCAAAGAAAATTACTTTTCATAGCATATAGGTTCACAACTTCTTCAGTATTGGAGGTGTACTGCCATAGTGGCCATTTCTAGCATTATGCTTTTTGGCATAATTAGGACCCCTGTAGCATGTAGCATTAATGCTATGCATAATTTTATGAAAATGTAGCATAACTTACAATTGATGTAAATTTTGTTACAATCTGGAAAAATAAATTGCAAAAAATGTCTGAGGATTGCCATTTCTGAGCATCTAGAGGTGCCTATTCTTAGAATTTTCTTGCCTAAAACGGTAATTAGGTAAGGGGGTGTGCAGCGAATGTATTATATCTATTTTTAGCCAAATACGCTATTTTTAATGCCATAAGTACTGCTTACCCAACTGACGTGTATCTAAGTACCAAAGTGTTGGTTAAATCTACAGCATTCGTGTATATATCCACTATTTGAGCGTAGCAATCTGTAGCTAATTTAACTCCAGCCATTGGCATATGACCATGATGTGTACTGCAAGCATTAAATATATTCTTCAGCACTGTTACTTCCTTTGCAACTTTTATACTGGGCTTTTAAAATTGTTATCTTCAAATTGTTGGAAAAGTCTTCAAATTTCAAATTACATACTCTATATTTTTTCTTCTTATAGTAGAGGCTCCTGTATCACCTGTAGGAAAGCTCTGTGCCTTATTCAAAGGTCAGTTTGTTTTAGAAATTATATAGTAACACCTGCACATTTCTACCATGCAGTTTTTAAGCAACTAATTTTTCAAAATCCATTTGTGCATGAAAGATATTTACAAAACAGAACAAATGGAATATAGAAAAATATTGATTGAAAGTATAGGAGAAGGAAAGCAAAGAATCTGTCACAGATAAATTGTGCATTTTTCTTATAAAAGAAAAAATGATAATCTGGACAAAGCGTAACAGATATTTAAGTTGTATCTAGGGGATAAATCAATCAATTTATTTAACATTGGTCTAATATGACAAAATACTGCAGGTAACCTATATAATTATAATATGACTTGTGCAATGATAAGGAAAGAACAAAAATAAATAGCTGCATCTGTAAGTATGGAATGATACTGATGCATAATGTAATTGAGGTACAGTAGTTGCATATTGTGCATTAGAGCATATTACCAGAAAAAAAAATCAGGGGACATATTTTTTCATTCAGTAATTTCTATGCTCAAGTTAATAATTTGTATATTACTGCAAAATAGGCAAGTTAATTTTTTTAATAATTTTTTATGATTTTTTGTCATTTTCAGGTGACAATACATTAAATGCTATTAAAGATCTTACTATTTTGCAGAAAAGCTTAGTGTGTTTCAGCTGCGATCACAATTAGACGTCAACTCTGTTCTGTCACTGGAGGACATTTCATGGAGTGACATTGTTATTGGTACTGGTTCATTTAGTCAAGTACATAAGGGAGTGTATAAAGATAGAACAGTTGCAGTAAAGAGGTAGGTATCCAAAAGTATTACATTGAAATTTTTATATCCACATTTTGAAATCATTTTACACTGCATCATTGCTGTCATAATCATCATGATGTTGATGTTGAGAAAAAATAGCTACAGTACTTCATCATTTTTGTCTTCATTGTCTTTCTCATGTCATTCTTATTTCGTTCTCTTTGATTTCTCTTTTCCCATCCCTTGCCAGCTAGCTTTTTTGTAGTTCAATCAGGATAGGAGGCGCCTGAGTCCTTGGATGGCCGAGACTCAACTGGTGCTGGACAGGGTACATTTTGATAGATCCCTGCTCAGCGACGAGGGCGTATCCCCATACCGCAGTTTGGGTGCTGGCTTGGATTTTCTTTTGTTTTAATTTTCCAGTTACATCTGCTCACTTGTTCTGCACATAGAGACTCTTATATTTTGCGCAATATAAATGAATAACCTTTAACCTCATTACACATTTTTATTGTGTTATTGTCTATTATTCCATCACGACAATAACAATTACTATCAACACTGCAGTACCCGCTGCTTACTTGGACTCGAATTCAACCCTGGCCATCAGGCGCAAACTCGGTGGTCTAGAGGTATGATGCCAGGCTAGTGATCTGGAGATCGTGGGTTCGAGTCCCACCTGAGAACAACTTGCGATTTTTTTCGCAATTGTTTTCAAATGTACTGAGTATTCGGTACATTTCCACGTCAGGTAGGGCAAAATTACACCTATACATGTTTCTCCTGACGCAAATCCAATTATTGTCTATTATTCCATAACGACAATAACAATTACTATCAATGATAACAATGAAAGTAAATGTAACAGTTACGGTGGCGGCGTCAACGATGATGAAATTATAATGCTACATAACCAGTAAGCCTGCTCGTTGTACCATCAGTTAGAAACCAATTTTGAAAATATAAGTTACAAATATTTAAAAAGAATTGTATGATTGTGCACAATATCAAATGCTGTTCAGTTAACTGCAGAATTAAACAATATTTTCCTGAATCTATTTTATTTAAGCTTATACAATACTCTTATACTACCCTACTTTCAATATAGCAATCTAGTATGGGGAAGCACATACGAAACCAATATCTTACCAGAGTCTGCCAAAAGTGTTTAGCAAGGATAATTACTTCCTCACACTACAGACACTATTCTGAACCCCTATTCAAAAAACTGAAAATGCTTAGCATATATGATATAAATAAGGTATTTGCATTACGCTTTAAATTATGGAATTTCATTCCTGAAATCCAAGATGTAACATCTGCAAACACATTAAAACAATTCAAATCAAAACTTAAACTGACCTTTATTGAAACCCAATGATCCACGCAAACTAATACTAACTAAGGCTCCAAACATAACAATAATCGTAAATAATGATGATAATCTGTCATTTTAATAATAAAAATAATTAGAGTTCGGGAATTAAATTATATTTGTAAATAATCAGAGAAAAACATTATGTTTATCTTATTTATACAGAGGAGTGTTTATTTTCTGTTCATTTTCATGTTTAATGTTGTTTTTTTTTGTCTTTGAAGAGGGGCAACAATGACGGACTTGTTAGAGTTTCTATGTCATCCCTTGACCATTTTCTATGTATACTGTAACTTGTTTAATTTCCATGCATGTTTATATACAGTATGGTCAAATAAATATTAAATAAATTGAAATTGAAAAATTGAAATTGACTGATGACCTCCAACTCATCTATTGATCCACTACGCAGGTCCAACCTGCTTCTCTCTTCTTTTTTAAAATTAATTTTTCATATATATATCAATGATACAGATACCGGTCTGAAGATGTGAACCAATGCAAGTCAGCTGTTAGAATGTTTTGCCACGAAGTGTCCATCCTCTCTCGACTGGATTGTTCCTACATTGTCAAGTTTGTAGGTGCTTGCATTGATGCACCAAATGTATGTATTTGTTATTTTTAAATTTATTTAGAAAATTTCTCAGTAGCCTGGTTTGCTCAGTAGCCTGGTTAGAAACAAATTTAATTTCATATAGATGACTACGGTTGTATGTGAGTCAATGTCGTGGGAATAGCTGTAAATCAGAGATGGTACAATTGATAAGGATCCAAGGGAGACAGTTCAAGTTTAAATGTGAATGCAGCGTAAAGCTCTCATGTCTACACTGTCAACTTTTGCAAAACAATACATTTGTTCATATGGGGGTGTGATGATGTTTTCATGCCCATGCATGGGCATATAACACAAATTTGTCACTTAAGACATGATAGTTTGAGACAGAGCTTTATGTGCAAATAGATATAATTATTTCATATGCATATTTAAACAGGAAATCAATATTCTGATCTGAAATTTTGATTTTTTTTTTTTTTTTTTTGTACTTAGAACTTCGCATTAGTTACTGAATATATCAGTGGTGGCTCACTTTTTTCTGTACTTCATGAACATAAAAGGTATGTAAATCCTGTAGTTATTTTTTGATGAAGTATTTTATTTTCTTATAATAAAGAAACATTTTCTTACTTTTTAAAAAAAATATTTCAATTATCAAAAAGCTTCATGAAAATAAAAATGTTGGCCTACTGGTTTGTATTCTTTATTTCAGATATTCATATTGCTTTTTGTTTCTAAATTTTCTTCTTTAGATTGATTGAAATGTCCTCTAAGTTGCAGGTAGCCCTGGATGTAGCCAAGGGTATGGAATACCTGCACACGGCCCACCAACCTGTGCTGCATGGAGACCTCAACAGTTACAACATTCTCCTGACTGGTTCAGGAAATGCAGTGGTGGCCGATTTTGGTGAATCTAGATACATGGATTTAGTACAGGAGGATATAAGCCCACAGCCTGGGGTGTGCAGCCATTAAAACCATATTGTCAATATGTTATCATTATCTTCAATCACTAAACAGATTCTTGCTGTCATCTCATAATTATCAATTATCAGCAGGATCATAATTGTCACAAACATTATCAACCTTATTATCATCATTAGCA